>NW_025999900.1:1633683-1703713 GCF_001458135.2 Marmota marmota marmota
AAAAAAAAAAAAAAAAAAAAAAAAAAAAAAAATTAAAATTCTCTCTCTCTCCTCTCTCTCTCTCCTCTCTCTCTCTCTCTCTCTCTTTTTTAAAAAAGTGCATATCAAGTAGGTATATACATGTGTTTGTATTATATATGGAGAGATACACACGATATAAAACGTATATATATGTATACACACACACACACACACACATGCTTATAAACACATACTCAACATTAGGGAAATTTGGTTAATTATGTTTAATTTTTACTTGTGTATAAATTTTAGTAGGAAAGTGGTACAATATTAAAGTATGATTATATATTTTTTATTTATCTAATTTGAATTTATATTATTATTTTTCAATGTGTTGGGAATCAAACTCAGGGCCTTGTGCATACTTGGCAAGCATTTTACCACTGAACCACATTTTAGGACCTAAAATTATAAGATTTTCATGTCTTCCTATTGAATTGACCATTTTATCATTATGAAATATCCTTGTTTTGAATGATAATTTTTGCCTTAAAATTTATTTTATTTGATATTAATGTGACTACTGTATTACCTTGATTATTATATACATAATTTTTAGAGTTTTTCCCCCCAGTTTTATCATGAAGTAGATCTCTTATAAATAAAGTTGGGTTTTCTTTGCTTTTATCTAGTATAAGTATCTAGTATAAGTACTTATATTTTAAGTAAAATATTTATTCCACATACATTTAATGTATAACTGAAAAGCTATTAGAAGACAAGACAGACAAGCAAAAGTATTTGATTAATCTGAAAGTCAAGCGAGGAGATAAAGGAAGAATAACATACAGAAAGAGTGGGGGAAAAAAGCAAGATACTTAAACCCAGTTATGACATCTTTAAAGGTATCACTGTGGTTTACATCAATTTTGATAAAATGTCTATAATAATTATTTTTTCTTCCATATTTAATGTATCCTGTTTTCTTTGATTACCTTCAAGATTTTTTTAACCTTGTCCTTTTTTTTTTTAGCAGCTTGAATTCGAGATCTGTGTGTATGTAATCTGATTTGGGTTCTCTGAACTTCTTAAGTAGTTTACTATCAGTAGTTTTTTCAGTAGTTTTCTATCCTTTGTTAATTTTGGAAAACTCTTGGAAATATCTACAAATATTCTTGGTCTAGTCTCTATGATTCCACTGGAATTCCAATTTTGCCTATGTTATAGTTTTAGATGTTGACAGTAGTTCTTGTGTGTTTGATTCATGGAAGAAATATTTTTAATTCTTTTTGTTCCTTTTTATGTCCCAGTAGAGGTAATTTTTATTGACTTGTTTTGAAATTTATAGATTCTTTCCTTGGCTGTGTTAAGTCTAATGCTGATTTCTTTCAAGGGATTCTTCATCTCACAGTATTTTTCATTTTTATCCATTGGGTCCTTTTGTAGTTTCCATCTCTAAAAACCTCACTTCATAGTGCAAATTATCTACCATTTTGGTTAGTCTTTAATATACTCATTATTTTAACTTCCCCATCTCATAGTTTCAACATCTGTGTGACATTTGAGTCTGGTTCTTTTGATTGCTTTGTCTCTTGAAAGCATATTTACTTTGTGGGTTTGTCTGTTTTGTTTATTTGTTTATGAAATCTAAACAACTTGTGATTTCTCTCTCTCTCTCTCTCTCTCTCTTTCTCTAGAGAGAGAGAGAGAAAGAGAGAGAGAGAGAGAGAGAGAGAGAGAGAGAATTAAGGTGAGTATTATTTATATTTTGAAATTGTCATGGTTTGTATTTTGCTAGGTCTTTAGTGTCATCAAAATAACCAGGATTTGAGCTGGGTTTAGGTGTCATTATTGCTATGGTTAGCTTCTACATACCACTGTCTCAATTCTTCTAGTGTTATCTTGGTTTGTAGAATAGGGCTTGTTTGTCAGAGGACATTGCTCCACTTTTAATTTAAATTGTCTCCTTTGGTTTGCGCATCACAGGTTTGTCTCCAGGCTCTTGACACAACCCATCCAGTAGATTCCTGTTCCCTGTGATTGACACTTGCTAGTCTGTGGTCAGACTGTTGTGGTGTTCCCTGTTCTGGTACAGGTTTGGTCTTAGAAAAGTTTTCTCCCTGGATTTCACAGGTGGGCCCTCTCAGTATCCTCCTACAGATGTAGGAGACATTCAGTGATCTGGACCCAGGAAGTATTCCTACCCCTCTAAAGTGGTAGAGGTAGAAGATTTTTTTTCTGTTCCCTTCCCCTAGCTGCAGACATATTCATTTGTTCTATAAAGCCAAGAGGATTTTGTCTTTCTCCCAGTGACTTATATGTTTTGTTTCCTATGGAAGGTAGAGAAGGATCTGTGCAGATTTACTGCCTTTTCCATCATGGCTGCTATTTCCTAAGTATGGACTGAAAGGGAGACTTTCTGTATTCTTTCTCTCCACCTCCAGTCTTTCTAACTAGCATCCAGTGAGGATGGTTGAGAAGAGTCCATGAGTGTGGATTTGTACTGTGCAGGTAGCTCTTAAGTGTTATACTCTTATGCTAACTCATACTTGATTTTTAGCAGCCTGGCACTAATTTTAGCCTAGTTGTTGGCTTGTCAGGGGTCCAGTGTCTCTTTCAGGTAAGCAAGTTCTAGTGTCCATCTTTTGAAGATTCATGTCTTTTCTTAGATTTTGGGTTAATTGGTACCCTAGAAGATAAACTCATTTCTAATATATTCAAGAAAAGTAATTTTTCAAGTCTCTTTCCTGCCCCACTCTCTTCCTTGCAGAGTAGGTAGAAATTTCTTCTAATGGTAAGAATGTTATGATTACTTTAAAGAGTCAATATTCTTGCCAGACATTATGGTATGTGCCTAGAGGATCACTTGAGCCCAAGAGCCCGAGACCAGCCTGGGCAACATAACGAAACTCTGTCTCAAAAACAAAACAAAACAAAAACAAAAACAAAAACAAAACAAAAAACAGAAACCAGTATTTTTGTATATTTAGCCAATGTTCTTCATTCCTTCTACATTTTTATAATTCCTTATGGGATCATTTTCCTTTAGCTCTAAAATTCTATTTAATACTTCTTGCAGTGACATTCTGTTGGTTGTGAATGTTTCAGCATTTTTGTTTTTGAAATGTTTTTATTTTTAAAGTTTATTTTCTCTAGATATAAGATTCTAGTTTGTTTTTAATTTCACACTTTAAATGTATCATTCCATTGTCTTCCAACTTTCATATTTGGTGTTGAATGTTTAGACTCCAGTCTTATTGTTGCTCTTTTGAATTTAGTATGTTGTTTTACTCTGCTGATTTTATGTTATCTTTACTTTTTTTGTGTGTGTGTTTTACCATGACTATGTTTATGTGTGGTTTGCTTCTTATTTATCTTGCATATATGTTTGATGTATTCATCCATTTTGGAGATTTTTTTGGCCACTATTCCTTCACATTCTCTTTTCTCCTAGGATTTCTGTTGTACATGGATACATTTCTAAGCTATTTGTACTCTTTTTTTTTTACAATGTTTTTAAAAAAATGTGATGCAATGTTGGCAACTTCTTCTTCCCATTGTCTGATGTGCTATTGAGCACATCAATTGAATTTTTAATTCTTTAAAAATAGATTCTAGAGCTCTATTTAAATATCTGGCCTTTCTTTTATGTTATTAAATACATTAATCTTAATAATTTAAAGTCCTTGTGATAATTGCATTATTAGAATCACTTGTGCTTCTATTTCTATTGACCGATTATTTCTTTGATTTGATTTGGTAAATCAAGTTTACCTTAGGAGAATTTGACCTCTGACTTATGTCTCCCCCTAAAGATGATAAAATCTCTGCTTAGCTTTTCAACTTCATTGCTGTTTGTTATATTTAACCATACATACTGTTTAGGAACCGGCCGACAACATGAAGAAAAGTTTTACTCAGATTTTTGTAGGATTGGTATTCTAATAAAAGCTACTTCATCCTTTTTCTTAAAATTTGCATTGTCTTGATACCTTGTAAAGCTTGTCCTAATTACCCACTTTTCAAACATCAGTATTCATTTTTAACCATGTATTATCTTGCCTGGTGGATTCTAAAGTTCATAGGGAGACTATTTTATCCAATTCTAATAAAATTATTTTATTAATTCTACATAGAAATTAGGGACAGCAATAATGTATTTCAAATATATCTAAGAATCTGGAATATTTTTCTATTTTTTTTCAGTAGCCCTTTCCTAAGTCTCAGTAAAGTAGTTCCAAGTGTGAACGATACTTTTATGGTCATAATAATAATACAAACACCAACTTTTGATTTAACTAAAAATTTTACGTCTTCTATGGGAATGAAGGAGGAAGGCAGTGGGAGTAGTGTAAAATAGATCTTGATAAGTAAAAAATAGCAGTGTAAATATTCTTAGAAAAATGGGGTAAATATGAGAAAGAATCAGTTCAATGAGTTTCAAGTGTTTGCCTCTGAGGAGCAGAGTTGAGAGGTGGGGCAAGGGACTAATATTTTCTTATTCCTCATTAGTATTCTTTCATATAAGAAAAATGAGGTATATGTGTTATCCTTAAAATAAAAGTTATGGAAAATGAGGGTTTTTAAAAATTTAAGCAACTATTTTTTTTAGAGCAGTCGTAGGCCTATTTATTGTAAAATTGATTAGAAAATACAGAGTTCCCATATACCTTCTGTTCTCGCCCTGCCCACTCCACCTTCCTCCACTGTCAGCATCATCCACTGGTGGTATGTTTGTCACCATCAGTGAGCCTGCCCTGTCCCATGTTATTATTGCCCTAAGTGCACAGTTTACATTAGCGCTTGCTCTGGTGGGGTTTGACAAGTAAATAATGACATCTATCCATCATTAGAATAACATACATAATACTATTTTCATTGGCCTAAAAAAATCCTTAGTGCTGCGACTATTCATCCCTTCTTCCTTCCCCAGTCCTTAGCAACCACTAATCTTTTTACTGTATCCATAGTTTTCTCTTTTCCAAAATATCACATAATTGGAATCATGTAGCATGTAGCCTTTTCAGATTGTTCTTTCACTTAGTGATATATTTTAAGGTTTCTTCATGTCTTGATAATGGCTTGATAAGTGATTTCTTTTGGTGCTGTAAGCTATTACATTGTCTGGACCTACCAGGTTATTTATCCATTAACCAACTGATGGGTATTAGTTGCTTTCTTGCCAGTATTCACCACTCTAATAGGTATGTAGTGGCATCTCATTGTTTTAATTTACAATTTTAATGACATGATGTTGAACATATTTTCATTTGCTTAATTTGCCATCTGTATGCCAGTGTGTGTTGTCTGTCTTATATTTTGCCCACTTTTAAGGGTTGCTTGCTTATTGTTGAATTTCAAGAGTTCTTTGTATACTTTAGAAAATAGTCCTTTATCAGCTTTGTATTTTGAAGATATTTTCTCCTAGTCTGTGGCTTGACAAGTCTTTTGAAGAGCAGAAGCTTTTGATTTAATGAAATACAGCTTAACAATTATTTCTTTTATGGACTGTGCCATTGGCAGAATACTTATTTCATTTGTTAGGGTGCTTATGAAAATGATACCATATTTTTAAATTAAATTAATTGTTAGTATATTCTAATTTTATTGCTGATGCATAGGAAAGCAATTGACTTTTGAATATTAACCTTGTATTTGATAATCTTGCTGTCAGAGTCACAGATCACCTTTTAAGAGATAACAATAATTTTTCCCTGTATATTTCCATTGGATCAAATCATATGTGATGTATTATATTAATTATTTATATCAAACTATCCTTGAATTTTTTGTTCCTGTATTGGAGATTGAACCCAGGGCTTTGTGCATATCTAGAATAAGTACTCTAACATTGAGCTACACCCATTGCCATTTTTTATTTCATTTTTGAGGCAGGATCTTTATGCTAAGTTGTCCAGACTGACCTCAAACTTATTATCCTCCTGCTGTAGTCTCCTGAGTAGTAAGGATTATAGGTGTGCCCCTGTACCTGGCTTATCCTTGAATTTTTGAGATAAACTTTATTTGATTATCTGTGATGACTTTCCATATTTGCTACACTTTGCTGTCTTCATAAAACAAATTGGGTAGCTTTTTCTCTTTTATATGCCTTAGAATAAATTATCATATGTTGTGTAGTATCTAAACCCTCCAAGTTTCTAGGAGTTCTTTCTTGCTATTCTTTTGTTTGATTAGCACACTGTTCCTTAAGTGTCACAGGGATTATGTGGGTGGGAGGAGTCTGCCTGACCCATGTATTTTCCTTGTCCAAGTGTATTTCAAACTGTTGTTTGTACTGTATGACCCATTGTCTTAGTTTGTTTGTGCTGCTATAACAAAGTACCTGCGATCAGGTGATTAATGAAGAGCAGAAAATAATTTTCACATTTCTGGAGTCTGGAAAGTCCATCATCAAGGTGCCACATCTGGTGTCTGATGAAGACCTTCTTACTGGCAGAAAGTGAAAGAGCAGGAGAAGAAGCTCACTGATCTCTGCCTGAAGCCTTTTGCAAATCCTAATCCCCTTCATGAGAGAGTAACTCTCATGGCCTAATCACCTTTTTCAAGACCCCACCTCTTTACTATCATACTGGCATTGCATTTTGAAGAGGGCACATCCAAACCATAGTATCCATTTTCATTTCTCTTTCTTGTATTAGTTTCTAAGCCCTGTGGAAGCAGTATCGTATCTGTCTGGATTACTACTGTAACACCAGAGCCAGAGCACATCTTGGCATGTCTTAGGAGCTCAGGTAGTGCTTGGGAAGAGATGGATAGCAGTTTTTCCTTCTAGTAATGTACTGGGTTTTCCTTGATGACCAAATATATCATAAATACTGTGACACTTGAAACTGAGCTCTCTTCTTTGCTTTTAAAGGATGAAGTTTGATGCACTTAATTATATTCTAGCTCTTAATTATATTCATATTTTCAGCTGCTTTTTTGTCTACTTGAACTGTCAGATTTTAAAGTATTTCTTCATGCATTTTTTAGACACTTAAATATTGTGTAACTCCCCCAAATCGTTCACCATGGTAATGTCTTTTTTATCATTTGTAAAACTAAATTCTCATCTGTTTAATGCTCTTTGCCTTAAATTTAATAATTTTTTTCTTTTCTTTTCAGAAATTAGGCTTGTTTTAGTCAGCTTTTTTTCACTGCTGTGACTAAAAGGACCCAATCAGAACAACTGTAGAGGAGGAAAAGTTTATTTGAGGGCTCACAATTTCAGAGGTCTTAGTCGATGCATCTCCATTCCTCAGGGCTCGGGTGAGGAAAATATCTTGGTGGAAGAGTGTGGCAAAGAGAAACAGCTTACATGACAAGCAGGCAGAGAGAGGTCTCCACTTGCCAGATATAAATATATACCCCAAAGCCACGCCCCAGTTACCACCTCCTCCAGCATACCCTACACCACTTTAGTTAACATTCAGTTAATTCCTCTAGAGATTAATTTACTGATTTGGTTAAGGCTATACCCAGTCATTTCTCATCCAAACCTTCTTGCATTGTCTCACACATGAGCTTTTGGAGGACATCACAGGCTATAATTTATTTAACTAGAAAAATGGAAGCAAATCAAAACCACACTGAGATTTCATCTCATTCCAGTGAGAATGGCAGCATCAAGAATACAAAGAATAATAAATGCTGGAGAGGATATAGAGAAAGAGGAACACTTCACACTGTTGTTGGGACTGTAAATTAATACAACCATTATGGAAATTAGTATGGAGATTTCTCACAAGACTAAGAAGGAGACCATCATATGACCCAGGTATACCACTTCTCAGTATTTATTCTAAAGAATTAAACCATAATATAATGACACATGCACACCTATGCTGATAGCACCACAATCTGCAATAGCCAAACTCTATGGAACCAGCCTAGGTGTCTGTCAATGATTAGATAAAGAAAATGTGGTACTTGCACACACACACACACACCATGGAGTTTTATTTAGTCATAGGAAGAATGAAATTATATATTTTTTTTGCTGGTAAATGGATGGAACTTGAAAACTCATTTTAGGCAAAATGAGTCAAACTCAGATTCAAGGACCATATGTTTTTCCTTATATGTAGAAGCTAAAGTGGGAGGGGGGTGTAAGGGTCTTTCTCTCTCTCCTCTCTCTCTCTCATCTCATGAAATTAAAAGACAAGTAGAGTAGAGGAAGGAGACCAGGTGGAGGAGAGAGAAGGGAAAGGGGAAGTGCTGGGGAATGAAATTGACTAAATTTTACTGTTATATCATGTGCATGTATGAATATGTAATAACAGATCTCACTGTTCTGTTTAATTGTAATGCACTGATACAACAGGAAAAAATAGGAAAGGTGGGGAAAAGTTTTCAAAGAACACATTGAGCTTCTTTTCTTGGTCATCCTCTAGCTTCTGTGGCTTTATCCATAAGATATGTTAGATGGCTTCACATCCCAATTCAGCCCTGACCATGCTACCCCTCTAGTGGCTGTGCTTTCCAAAATGAATGCAGACCTAGTAGTATCCGTGTGGTACCAGGAATCAGAAATGACTCTGACCATCTCAAAATTTGAGCTCAAGAAGGAGGACTATGATCTGGACTGGAGAGAGGTCCCTCATTCTCTGGTTGGTGGCTCTAAATCTGCACCTTTATTTGGCAGGAAATAGAAGGGTAGGAGAGGAGAGCAAACTCACAGGGTTTTTGCACAAAACTTTTTTTTTTTTTTTAATAAGGACTCTAACAGATTGGTTGGTGCCAGTGTCTCATTAGCTGATAAAAATGTTTAATGTCATCATTCTCTCACTATATTATTCTATCCTGTTTTTGAGACTGAAGCTGGAGGTGGCCTTTCACTGTATGTCAATCTAGCCTTACATGCACTGCAGTAATACCCTCGGAGGTGTCACATCACTAATCACTATCCTTTGGTGCCTATGGTGACACAACCTTGCTTGTTTTATGTTATGTTGGGAGTTCATGCTCCTTGATCTTCCCATTGGATCAGATGTGGGTACCTGTCAGAAACACACTTCAGAAGTCTCCTGGCAGCCTTACTTAATTCGGGTTCTTATGTTTTCCCTTTCCCTTTCCCCAAACTGCTTGAAAAGAGCCTTTTTATTTCAGAAAGATTTTTGAGCTTTGTATAGTCATCTCTGAAAAGTGGCCCATTTTTATCACATACTCCCTCACTGCTGAGGGTTGTGCCCAATGTGGGATTTGATTCCTTAGGAAGAAGAAACTTCTGAGTTTTATACATCAAAAGGAATTGCTGCCTGCATCCTTCCTGTCACTGAAGGCTGGATGTGCCATCTGAGCTTCTCTTCATTTCGGGGTCATCACTGTGGCCATCCTGGTGTGGCTGGGCTTTGGGAGGCAGAATTTATGCTCAGTCGTGTTGTGCGTGCAGTAAGCTGGGTAGTCATTTTTGTCTGGCCTCTGACTTAAGTTGGCTGTCTTACAGCCGTTGAGTCAGAGCCTCAGTCACAGGGGTTCTGCACTTTCTGGGTTAGAGTGAATGGTGTGGTGGGGATGGTAATGATGATGATTAGGATCATGATCATTTCCTAAAAGCTTTCTCACTGTGTATCAAGCAGTTCTAAGTGTTTTATGTGCATCAAATCACTTAATTCTCCCAGTAATTCTAGAAGTATTAACTCCATTTTACAAAAGAGGAAACTGAGGCACAGAGCACTCATACCCAGGGTCAGACAGCTCATATTTGGCAGAGCAGGATTCTGATGCAGACAGCCTGGCTCTTAATCACAATATTATGCTCCCTGTATAAATAATTAACCACAAATTCTCTGTTTGTCGAAACTTTTATGCAAGTTAGAGAATTTTTAAAATGGATTTCCATGTTAATTGTAGTTGCCAAAGGAGGATTAAGAATTATTTCAAAGGACTGATCAAGGAGAAAAGGTTTTATGACTTAATGGGGAAAGTCTTCAAAACGTTAACATTCTGAAAGACAGAAGTTTTGTTATTTTGCAGTATGACTGGTGTTGAAATATTCTTTTCATTTTTCTTTGAAAACGATACTATTATTTTGGATTGAGGTTAAAGACCATTTTAAGAGGGAACTTCAAACTTAATATACAAATGTGAACTTGAAAGTACTAAGTATATAAACTTTATATCAAAGTAAAAATAATAAATAAAAAGAAGCAGGAGAAACAATGGAATTTACCAGATATAATCAAAGACAAAAATACAATACTTCAATATCAAATTTTTTGAACTATTTTTTCAAAGTGGACGGGGCTGTATCTTGGTAATAGAGCACTTGATCAGTGTACACGAGCCCTGGGCTTGATCCCAAGCACCAGGAAGAAGAAAAGAAAAAAGGAGGAAAAGTACGAGTAGCTGTCTCTGTTCCTCTGCAAAATTCTGTCTGAAGCCAGAGTTTCAAGCAGGGTGTGGTGCTTTGCACAGTTACCTTTTATCCAAGTGGTACCCATAAAGGACCAGCTTGAGCATCACAATTAGGAATGAAGTGGTCCTTTTGGAGCAAAGTCTCAGGCCAATGGGCAGAGAAAGGAGACATAAGGAGCCTCACATTCTTCTGGTACTCGGGCAGCCATACTGCACGATAGGAACAGTTGCTGAGCTTTTCCTCTGCACCTGTGTGAACAAACAGCCATGCCCACCGGTGGTTTCCTCTTGATTGTGAAGATTCTTGACGAAGTGTAAGGAGAGCACGTGGAACTCTAAAAATGATCTATTACACTTCCTTTCTGGAATTCTATTCCCAGAATAGCACAGTTCTTTGAAATCCTCATTTAAATGAGCTTCATGATTTGTGGAAGGTGAGAATACTCACACCTGCTTTGCAAATTGATAAACTGTGCCCTAAATTCGTAACAGGTGGTTTGCTTGAAATTGGGTAGTGAGTCAGCATCGGGGCTATCAATAGAATCCAGCTGTTCTATCACCCACTAACTCTCTGACCTCACTTTTCATGTTAGTCTAGTTGGAAAAAAAAAATTAGTAGTAGGAGGGGCTTGATAACTTTATCTTGAGACCATTGCATTTGTGTGTGTGTGTGTGTGTACACACATTGATGTGTTTGTGTGTGCTTCCGTGTTTGCCTGTGTTTTCTGAAACATTTTTGCCAAGTGGTATCTTCTTCCCACTTCCCAGATGGTACTTTTGATTTTTTTTTTTTTTTTACTTTGGAAATTGCTCACAAATCAGGAGACTTTACTTGCCAGTTGACAGATTTTAACAGCAGCTGGTAGGTGACCACCACCACCATCCGTTCGTTCCTCCCACCGCCTTCCACGGCGAGGCATCATCGGATACTGCAGAAAAGCGATGGGTTGTTTAGGTTTCTTGAGGAGGTTAGGACAGTAGCAAAGTTTAATCATTATTGGAAGGATTCGACATAAAGCCAAATTGAAATAGATCTTTCTACTCAGATTAGGGCCATTTTTGCCAATCTGACTCCTTTTTAAAAAATATCAGTTCCATTTTTAATAGAACAGTAGTTTTACTTTATATAGTGCTACACAGGGGGGAGTCAGTTTTAAAACTGTTATAAAGAACTCGCTTATTAAATATTGAAAATTTAACCACTGTAAAAAGTGATGAATCCTCTATATGGAAGTCCTTTTGAAATGTCTTCAAATGTTCTTGATTTACCTTAATTTGTTGGAAAGTAGAAGGTGCATCAAGGTGATCTCCATACCATTTCAAGTCCTGTCTAGTCCTGCTCTCTAAGTAGTGTTGATTACTCTCTCTTTCTCTTTCACACAATTAGAGTTGAATTACCAATTTCACTTTTTGCCCAGAGCAGAGTGCAGCTTTGATCAGTTGGTTACACAGTATGGAAGTTCTCTTTTGATTATTTGTTTATCACATTCAAAGGTGGCTCTCCTTCTTTCTCTGTTAGTAAAGACTGTATTATCACTGATTGGAGTTGCACATTGATAAAACAAAATGGATTTTTCAGACAGTGATTTTTTTGTGTACTTAAAATATAAGGAGCTACAAAGAAACAAAATCAAGGCCATGATTTATCTGTTGCATTTAGTTATTAGGAAGCATCAGAAATACCATTTCACTTGATTTTAAGTTGAATAACACATGCTGTGGAGCCAGATGGTGGGATTGAAGCCTAGGTGGCTTTAGGCATGGCAACTTATCTGTGCCTCAGTTTTCTTATCTATTAAATGAGGGAAATAATAGTACCTGCCTAGTTACTATAGCATTATAATATATATTATGCATATTATATATATTATAGCATTATAATATATAGCATTATATATATATTAAAGCAATATAATATATATTATGCATATGTGTGTGTGTGTGCATGTATTCTATTAAAAGGTAAAAAGATTGCAATACACAAAGGAACACAGTCTTCCTCCCCTCATTCAACACAGCTATGCCTTCTAAATTGACTCCTGTTTGGTTGGGTTCAGAGAAAGAAATTTGCCGATCTGGATTTTGAGTGAGCTAAACTGCATTAATTTGCAGGTCTATTCACATTTAGCACAAACACTATAGTTAGAAAAACACTGTGGAGCTGTTCAGAAACGGAGATGATGTTCACAGTATATTTTAAAGGTGGGAAAAAATAGTTCACCCTCATTTGAAAGGCAAATAGTTAACAATCCATGTGAACAGGTAGTTGAACTTTAGGCCTTTTTTTACTTCTGCAAATCATGAAAGCAAGAAAGGCAAACAAACATAAGCCTGGAAATAAGAAACTTGATATTGTTTTAGGATTCAAAGTCATTTAGAAACAAGAATTCCCTTCATGTTATCATTGAGGAAACAGAATCCTGGAGAATATAGTTTTGCTTGCTCTAAGTCACATGAATGGGGTGACAGGGACATATATGATGACTCATGCAATGACTCAGTAGAAATTCACCTCCCTGGGTAAATTAGAAAGTCTCGATAAAGTGGTGACTTCCAGTGGATTGATCCTCAGCACCAGGGGGACAGACCCAAGTGGAGTCCAAGTGTGTCAGAGTTTAGCCCAAAGAGGAATACTGTAGATTATCTTTATTTATTTGTTTTCTGAAAGACTGTTGGAACATGAGGAAGGGTCTATACAGGAAGGATGGACTTAATCTGAACCTTAAAGCAAGAGGTTGTAGACATTACAATCTAAAAAAGCAGCAGCACAATTTTCAAACTATAGAACTAGAAGAGAGTACAATGGAATGCAGAATGGTGAGTGAATTGCCTTGACAATGACAAGGAGGGAGGTTGGTGGCTTGGGTGAGCAAAGCAGGAATGATGAAATAGTTGGCCCAGCAAGTGGGAAGAAAGGGAAGCACAGAAGTGGAAGGAAAGTCAAGATACAAACGAAGAATGGTGGAAACCCAAAAGAAAGGGTGAATGTTGTCCTTATTACTAGCAACTGAACATCTTTAATAAAATTTAATATTCCACAGTAATGTAGGCTAGATAACTTATTTTCTTCATGATGGAAAAATTATTTAGTCTTTCTTGATTTAAATCCATTTCTCTGTAAAGATAATTAAAATAGCATACATTCCAGAGGTCTGTTAGTCTATGACATCTAAGAGAATCAAGAATCATGTAATTCAGGGCTGGGGATGTGGCTCAAGCGGTAACGTGCTTGCCTGGCATGCATGGGGTGCTGGGTTCGACCCTCAGTACCATAAAAAAGAAAAATAAAGATGTTGTGTCCACCGAAAACTAAAAAATAAATATTAAATAAAGAATCATGTAATTCAATATTCTTGCAAATTGTGACAGTTCAAATCTATTGTTTTCTAATAGTCATTGGCTTGGAATAATTCTCTTTACCCAGTATGTAAAAAAAAATAATTATTTGAGTTAACAAATATATTATTTTTTGCATTTATAAGAATGAATCCGTGTAAGTTAATGATACTGAATAATTATAATTGTCATTTAGCTCTAAATGCTTAGTTTTGCAAGCAAAACTTATCCAGAAACTTCCAAATTTAGTTTAAAAAGCTCATTTAGGTAAATTTTAATGAATTTTTAAAAACTAATTTGATTGAAGGTGGAGGTTGGGGTGGTTGATGGTTGTTTAAGTAATAAAAGATTTTGGTGAACAACCGATTTGTTTTAAACACATTTACCTAATGAAAGTGTCATTGCAATAGTTAAAAAGAAATTTTCATCTTTAATTATTTTGGATATCGACCCATCTGAATTAGTTTATGTTTATTTCTGTAGTTTTAGAAATATATCAACTTAAGTACAATGAAATATATTATCATAAATCACAGAATCAGCAGCATTTAGAAGATGTTTCATACAGTTAAAGATATCTTAAACTTAAGGAGAAATATATTTCTGAAATTCTATTTCAGGAAAATATATTGAAGGCTAAATATTTAATTTGATTGAAAAATATTAAGCCAAAAGCATCTCTCAAGAACACAGATGAGTTGAAACTTATGTGCTATAAATGTTTTACAAAGCAAAGATAAAATGTTCATTTGTATTGTGGTATGAATGAAATAAGCTGATTTTTTTCCCATTGAAGGTTGAAGTGGAGATACATTGTATGACAAATAAATATGCTAAGTATTAATCTTGGATATGACACTAGGGATATCTTTTCTCCCCTGCCCCAGTGCACTTTTTTTTTTTTTTGGAGGTACTGTGGATTGAACCCAGGGCCTCATGCATGCTAGAAAAACACTGTACCATTGAGCCACATCCCTAGCCTCAGTACATTTTTTATTTGCAAAGCAAGGACACATATTCTGAAAGAAATTTAACAATCATGCATCGACTGAATGGTTTCACAAGAATAAGTTCCTGAGTCAATTTGCGGACGATATGATCCTATACTTAGAAGACCCAAAAGGGTCTACAAAGAAACTACTAGAACTAATAAATGAATTCAGCAAAGTGGCAGGATATAAAATCAACACGCATAAATCAAAGGCATTCCTGTATATCAGTAACAAAACTTCTGAAATGGAAATGAGGAAAACCACCCCATTCACAATATCCTCAAAAAAAATAAAATACTTGGGAATCAACCTAACAAAAGAGGTGAAAGATTTATACAATGAAAACTACAGAACCCTAAAGAGAGAGATAGAAGATCTTAGAAGATGGAAAAATGTACCCTGTTCATGGATAGGCAGAACCAACATCATCAAAATGGCGATATTACCCAAAGTTCTCTACAGGTTCAACGCAATGCCAATCAAAATCCCAACGGCATTTCTGGTAGAAATAGATAAAGCTATCATGAAATTCATATGGAAAAACAAAAGACCCAGAATAGCAAAAGCAATTCTAAGCAGGAAGTGTGAATCGGGAGGTATAGCGATACCAGATTTCAAACTGTACTACAGAGCAATAGTAACAAAAACAGCATGGTACTGGTACCAAAACAGGCAGGTGGACCAATGGTACAGAATAGAGGACACAGAGACCAATCCACAAAATTACAACTTTCTTATATTTGATAAAGGCGCTAAAAGCATGCAATGGAGAAAGGATAGCATCTTCAACAAATGGTGCTGGGAAAACTGGAAATCCATATGCAACAAAATGAAGCTGAACCCCTTTCTCTCGCCATGCACAAAAGTAAATTCAAAATGGATCAAGGACCTAGATATCAAATCAGAGACTCTGCACCTGATAGAAGAAAAAGTTGGCTTCAATCTACACATTGTGGGGTCGGGCTCCAAATTCCTTAATAGGACGCCCATAGCACAAAAGTTAATAACTAGAATCAACAAATGGGACTTACTCAAACTAAAAAGTTTTTTCTCAGCAAGAGAAACAATAAGAGAGGTAAATAGGGAACCTACATCCTGGGAACAAATCTTTACTCCTCACACTTCAGATAGAGCCCTAATATCCAGAATATACAAAGAACTCAAAAAATTAAACAACAAGATAACAAACAACCCTATCAACAAATGGGCGAAGGACCTGAACAGACACTTCTCAGAGGAGGACATACAATCTATCAATAAGTACATGAAAAAATGCTCACCATCTCTAGCAGTCAGAGAAATGCAAATCAAAACCACCCTAAGATACCATCTCACTCCAGTAAGATTGGCAGCCATTATGAAGTCAAGCAACAATAAGTGCTGGCGAGGATGTGGGGAAAAGGGTACACTTGTACATTGCTGGTGGAACTGCAAACTGGTGCGGCCAATATGGAAAGCAGTATGGAGATTCCTAGGAAAGCTGGGAATGGAACCACCATTTGACCCAGCTATCGCCCTTCTCGGTCTATTCCCTGAGGACCTTAAAAGAGCATACTATAGGGATACTGCCACATCAATGATCATGGCAGCACAATTCACAATAGCTAGACTTTGGAATCAACCCAGATGCCCTTCAATAGATGAATGGATTAAAAAACTGTGGCATTTATACACAATGGAGTATTACGCAGCACTAAAAAATGACAAAATCATGGATTTTGCAGGGAAATGGATGGCATTAGAGCAGATTATGCTAAGTGAAGCTAGCCAATCCTTAAAAAACAAATGCCAAATGTCTTCTTTGATATAAAGAGAGCAACTAAGATCAGAACAGGGAAGAAGAGCATGAGGAAAAGATTAACATTAAACAGAGACGAGTGGGGGGAGAGGAAGGGAGAGAGAAGGGAAATTGCATGGAAATGGAAGGAGACCCTCATTGTTACACAAAATTACATATAAGAGTTTGTGAGGGGAAAGGGGGAAAAAAAAACAAGGGAGAGAATTAAACAACAGCAGATGGGGTAGAGAGGGAAGATGAGACGGAAGGGGAGGGGGGATAGTAGGGGATAGGAAAGGTAGCAGAATACAACAGTCACTAATATGGTATTATGTAAAAATGTGGATGTGTAACCGATGTGATTCTGCAACTTGTATTTGGGGTAAAAAATGGGAGTTCATAACCCACTTGAATCAAATGTATGGAAGATGATATGTCATGAGCTTTGTAATGTTTTGAACAACCAATTAAAAAAAAAAAAGTTCCTGAGTCAATCCTCACAAGGATAAGTTAAGGTGGGGAGGAGAGGGATTGGGTTAGTACCATGAAGAGAACTGAAAGATGTGAGAGATGTTCTATAATTCATGAATATGTAACTAATACCCGACTAAAAAACAAAACCTATACACAGCACATACAAAAATAAACTCAAGGTGGGTTGTAGACATACATGGAAAAGCTAAAACTGTGAAAATTTTGGAAGACACCTGGGAATAAATCTTCATGACCTTGGTTTAGAGAAAAACAACACTAAAAACACAAATGACAAAAGAAAAAATAGGTGTATTGAATTTTAGCATTCAAATCTTCTGTGTTACAACTTAATAACATCAAGTCAAGTGAAAAAACAACCTAAAGAATAGGAGAAAGAATTTGCAAATTTTATATCTAGTAAGGGAGCAGAATATACATGCACATTTTATCGTTGCGTTACAATTAGACAATAAAAAAGATAATCACCTAATTAAAAATGGAGAGAGGACTTGAATAGACAGTTTTCTAAAAAAGATATATAAATGATCAATAAGCACATGAAAGGATGTTCATCATTAGCCACCAGGGAAAAGCAAATTAAAATCACAGTGCACTGCCACCTCAAATATACTAATATAACTATAAAAAAAAGGTTAGATAATAACAAGTATTGGTGAGGATGTAGAGAATCAGAAACTTCAGAGACTGCTAATGGAAGTGTAAAATGTTGCAGCCTCTTTGGCAAATAGTCTAGCATTTCCATTCCTAGGCATTTATCCAGGAGAAATGAAAACAGATGTCTACACAAAATCTGGTACATAAATGTTCATAGAAGCATTCTTCAAAATAGCTAAAAAGTGAAAACAACCCAAATGTCCATCAACTGATGAATAAGTAAAAAGGGATATGTCTGTATAGATATACAATGGAGTGTTACTTGACTATAGAAAGAATGAACTTCATTCTTTTTATTTTTTTATTTATTTTGGTATTGGGGATTGAACCCAGGGGCACTTAACCACTGAGATACAGCCCCAGCCCTTTTTTATGTTTTATTTAGAGACAGGGTCTTGCTGAATTGCTTAGGGCTTCACTAAGTTTCTGAGGCTAGTTTATGAACTCAAGATCCTCCTGCCTCAGCCTCCTGAGCTGCTGGAATTATAGGCATGTGCCACTGTACCCGGCTTAAACTTCATTATTTTTCTCTTTTGTAGTATGGGTATATACTACTACTAATACACAGATGAGACTTGAGAACAAAATACTACAGATTTTGTTTTATATAAACATATTTACAATGTGTCATTCCTTATAGACAGAAATTAGATGGCTGGCTAGCTACTTACTGCTGGGGAGAATGAGGGAATGGGAAAGAGAGTTTCTTTTGAGGTGATAAAGTACTTTAAAATTTGGTTGCATAGCTCTGCATAGCATTGTACACTTAAATTGATGAATTGTATATTTTGTGATTATATCTCAATAAAGCCATTTACAAACTCTCTGTACAAAATAAAAACTATCTCACACAGTCATTTTCTAGAGAATGGCAGAAGCTTTACTCTTCTGAGGTTAGTCTTGACTGGCCATCATACCCACACACCAAAATTTTCTTAGTTTTGCCTTGCGACTTTGATGGGTATGACACATGTAGTTGTCTTCCAAAGTGGCCTAGAGTATTCACATGTGTGGGGTCTGTGCACTTTTCCTGGTGCACTGAGAGGGTAAGTTTTGAGTTTGGAGGGTCAAATCAAGGTACAAATTTGTTTCTGAAGTGTATGTTCCAACATGAGTCAGGTTTCCATGTGATGGTTTTTTGACGTATTATTTACACCATAGCCCCACACCCAATGCATTTTGCATCACGATTGGTTTGAGCACATGTCCAAGAATTCAGTAGGAGGTAGGTCCCAGGCCAGGCTGCCCAATTCTTTAGTATCTTAGTTTTGAAAGCATGAATTGTATCTATTTGCACTTTATACTACTTTGATTTGTCTTTGCATGTTTATATACCTTGTCCTAATTATTTTGTCAGACTATTCTGCTCATCTCATTATCATATAGCTTTTGGCAATGTTGAATCCATTTAATTTAGAGAAAACATGAAGATGAAGGAAGGATAAAATACAGTGGAAGATGTATATGTAATTTCATCGAAGAGACAAGAAGATATTAATTTGCAGGTTTAGGGAAAAGAATGAAAATAGATTAAAAGAGCTAAATTTGATGAACAGTGTTTTCCTGTTGAACACGCAGCGCTGCTTACCAGTAGGGTTGTGTTCAAAGTGTTGCTTTGAAAGCTATTTAGAAAATGATAGGCAATTTCCTATAAAAGTTAGGGCTAAATTCAGAGCTCAAAAGCCCATTTAATTCATGTGTATATGAGGAACAAGATTCTGAGTCCTATTAAGGTTAATGGAGTATATACTTGGTCATTCAACAGGTCCATGTTAAGTATCCAAACTGTACTAGTTATGGCGACAGGTGCTTTTTCCATGTAAGATGATTTTAGGGTTCCCAGTTTTCCATACTAAGACGGGGCCAATTAATGACTGCCGTCACTCAGTATTTGTTGAGTTGCCCTACACTATGCTAGCTGGACCTGAGGATGCAAGAAAGGCACCCTGTTCCCACCTTTAAGAAGCTGTGAGTCTGGGGGTGGGGCAGGCACAGTGAGCAGAGTTTTCAATTACTTTGGTAAGTGCTGCTGTAGGGGAGAGTAGAGTGGAGGTGGAGGAAGAATAAGGAACAGAACCCAAGCTCAGGTTTGTTTTATAATGTGGAGTGAGGAATAGATTCTGAAGAAGGCAAAGCGGGAAGCATCTGGAAGAATGAGGGTCAAGGTGGGGGTGTGGGAGCAGAGATCATTCTGGGTACAGAGGTGGAGATCTGAAAGAAGAGAAAAGATAACACAGAGGTAGGCAGTCCAGGAAGCAGAGCTGGGTGGGTGAGGAAGCAGGGATTAGGGCAGGTGTTGAAGTGTTTTGTGCAGGTTGGTAAGGAGACGGGGGTCGGGGGGAGCTGCTCTGCTGGGCATCATTGTGGGGGTGGCAGTGAAGCACTGGTTGAGGTTTGTAGAGAACATGTGGACTGACAGAGTGCTCCCAGCCCTTCTCTGGGGAGTATCAGTGCCAAGAGATGACAGAAGAAATGAGTTGGCTGCAGAGGCTGAGGAGATAAGTAGGGAGAAGGCAGGGAAGACGGGGGTGGGGTGGGTTTGTTGCCACGGAAGGCCAGGGGAGGAGTAATCAGTGGTATCAGATGCCACTGAGAGGACAGTAAGACGGGACTGGGAAAGCATCCATTGCATGTAGCCACAAGACACACGCCATTGCTTTTAAAATTTTTTATTTTTAATGTTTTTATTAGTGCTTTATAGTTATTTATAATAGTAGGGTTCATTTTGACATGATCATACATGCACGGAATATAATTTCTTCCATTTTGGCCCCCAGTTCTTCCTCTTTCCCTCCCCTCCTACCTTCCCTTTTTCCACTTTCTCTACTCACTGGTCTTCCTTCTATTTATTTATTGGTTTTAACTGTGTGTGTGTGTGTGTGTGTGTGTGTGTATGTGTTACCAGAGTTTTTACCCAGGAGCACTCTACCACCGAACTACATCCCCAGCCCTTTTTATTTTTTGGGGACAGGATCTTGCTATGTTGCCCAGGATGGTCTTGAACTTGTAATCTTCCTGCCTCAGGCTCTCAAGTTACTGGAATTACAGGCATGCACTACACTGCATTCCACTTAATTGGTGATACACACACACACACACACACACACAGAGAGAGAGAGAGAGAGAGAGAGAGAGAGAGAGAGAGAATAGCCACTGTACATAGCATTATTTGGTAAATTTCTTTCTGCAATTTCTTCCCTTTCTGTCTCTCCTTCTTCCCAATCTATCTCCTTCCTCCCAATCTGTCCCCTTCTTCTACTCCACTGATCTCTGTTCTGTTTCCATGTGACATCCCCTGTTTTCTTATTGTGTTCTAGCTTTTGCATATGACAGAAAACATTTGACCCTTGAGTTTTTGAGTCTGGCTTATTTCATTTAGTGTGATGTTCTTCAGTTCCATCCATTTTCATCTGCAAATGTCATAATTTCTTTCTTTTTTATGGCTGAGTAAAACTCATTTGTGTGTATATACCATATTTTCTTTATCCATTCATCTGTTGACTGGCATTTGGGTAGATTCAGTAACTCGACTATTGCAAATTTCACTACTCTGTACATTGATGAGCCTGTATCACTGTAATATGCTGATATCAGTTCTTTTTGATAAATACCCAGGAGTGGAGTAGTTGGGTCATATGGACGTTTCCTTCCTAGCAATACTGAGAAAGAAGGAAAATGTTGGAAGCATCACAAGATCTGATTTCTATTTATACTACAGAGCTGTAGTAACAAAAACAGCATGATATTGTCATCAAAACAGACCTGAAGACCAATAGAACAGAACAGAAGATGCAGAGACAAACTCACATAGATAACCCTCATTCGATAATCAACAAATGTGCCAAAAACATGTTGGAGAAAAGATGGCCTTTTTAACAAATGATGCTAAGAAAATTGGATAGCCATATGTAGCACAACGAAACTAGAACCCTATCTTTCACCCTGCACAAAAGTCAAAGTGAATCGAAGATCAAGGACCCAGAAACTTTGCAACTATTAGAAGAAAACAGGGTCAACACTTGAACATATTGGTGCAGGCGCTGACTTCCTTAACAACACTCTTAAGCTCAAAAAATAAAACCAGGAATCAATAAGTGGGACAGCATCAAATTAAAAAGCTTCTTCACAGCAAAGGAAACAAGAGTGTGAAGAGAGAGCCTACAGAATGGGAGAAGACCTTTGCCAGTTACTCCTCTGATATATAAAGAACAAAAAGCTTAACACAAACCCCCTAATTATCCAATCAATAAATGGGCAAAAGAACTAAACATGCACGTCTCAAAATAACAAATACAAATGGCCCACAAATATATGAAAAGATGTTCAACATTTCTAGCCATCAGGGAAATGCAAATCAAAAGTGTACTGAGATTTCGTCTCACTCCAGTTAGAATGGCAATCATCAACAATACAAATAATAATGAGTGCTGGTGAGAAGGTGGAGAAAATGTACATTGTTGGGAGTTCAAACTCCACAACTACTATGGAAAGCAATGTGGAGATTCCATTGCATCTTTTAGTCAACTTTGCCTCTCAGTGACAGGTCTCAGATCCTCTGAGAATACTACTCCCACATGAAGTGAATATCAGGAGCATGAACCTTTTGTCCCTTCAGCTTAGTTATGGTAGGAGTCTTGTTCACAAAGTCTTTTTGGTTTTTAAGTGGTTATCTCCAGACCCAAGATTCCTGTAGCTTAAATTGTATTACATATCAATAAATCTTTTAGGGAAAAGGGTTGCATGGCTTTACTAAATACCAACATGTGGTTTCAGATGTTTGTTCTAGAAATAAATTACATGTAATTAGCTTTTATCTTAAATTGATTACTACTACTGCTACTGCTACTACTACTACTACTACTAGAGATTGAACCCAAGTATGCTTTTATTTTTGAATTTTAGTTTTTGAGACAGGGTCTTGTTAAGTTGCGTAAGGCCTCGATAAGTTGCTGAGCATGGCTTTGAATTTGGGATTCTTCTGCTTCAGCCTCCTAAGCCACTGGGGTTATGGGTGTGTGTGCCACTGCACCAGCTTGAACATTATTTTTAATACAAGTGTACAGACTCTTATTTTTAGTTCCACAACCCAAAACCCAATACCAAAACTGGAATTTTTTCATAAGGTCAGGGATGACTTGAAGTGAGATGAGCCTTCACTTATCTCTCAGTGTGTATATTCATTTTAATTATTAATGTGCTTTATTACATGTTGTTGCTCTAGACTCTCCTGGAATGTTCAATAATATATGGTATGTGTACATATTTTAAAAACCCAGTATAATTAGAACCCTGAGACATCTCGTGCCGAGATGTCCAACAGTGGGCTTGGCATATTTGAGTAACTAACCCATCTGAGCTGCTTCTGATGTCTTCAGGGAGCCTGCCTTTGCTGATTTTTTTTTGTGACCCTCCAGAACCTTTCTGTGCCATAGAATAGAGCACCAATGATATTGCTTATTGGTCATCTCTAGTCAGATGAGGGAAGGGGTAGGATTCTGTTCCCCATTGTGTGTCTGACATCAGGCATGCACCTGGCACATCATGGGTGTGTAGTAAGCAGATGGACTTGTATGCGAGTGCATTTCCCTCCATTTTTTTCCCCTTTTTCTACGTTGCTTTGGGGCTTTGTCATAGCTCTACTCTGCTGTGTCTAATCTAGGTGTAGGCACAGTTTTTATAGGGCCCATCTATATGGCCAGTAGCTTCATCTTACAGGTGTCTCTGCTCAGGGAATTTTGCTGTTTGCAGAGCAGTTTACAGATTCTGACACCACCTCTGGCTTGTCAGGAGAGAGTGTGACACCAATTTTCCAGCAAATTATTTCTTTTGTCCCAGGCAATACCCTTATAAGACAAGGCAGGGATCATTATTCCCATTTATATGTGAAGAAACGAAAGCTCAGAGAAGTTACATAAAAAAAGGCTAGTCACACAGATACCAAGGGGCAGAACCAGCACTATAACTTAGGTCTTTTCATTCTAAATCCTTGGCTCTTCTCACTGCTGCTCTTCTTCAGTGAAGGAATAAATTTCTGGATGCAAAGAGGAATTTGGTGGCGGTTCAGTTAAGTCAGATAATGCTTTCAGCATGTTGACATTGCTCCATCTTGGGGTTGTAAAGGCCTAAGGCAGATGCTGCCTCAAGAAACCCATAGTACTGTAGGGATGAGGTGTGGGAGGCTTGGTCAATGTGAACAAAATGTTGTGGAATCAGGGAACAGTTAGGATATTTAGGGCCATGTATTCTTACAGAATCGTAACATTTTCTAAGTTGAGAGAGTCCCAGAAGATTAGCTTACTCACGTTAGGTATACTATGTGTGTTTTGGGTTACAGGGAACACCATGGGCTATGTGTGAGGGGAAAAGGATGTGTCATCTCATTGGGGAAATAAAATATTAAGTGAATAAAATGTTAATAAAGGTTAAAGTAAATATCAACATAGAACATACCACAAAGCCGTGCATATTATATACTAAATGAATTTCAATGTGCAAAAAAATGCACAGCATTTATCATAGGAGTTCAGAGTAGAGAGTTATACAAATATCCTTGGCCAGCATTTCACAATTATATGTTGACATAAACCAATCTAGAATTAAGATCCCTTAGCTCTAACCTATGATGCTCTTGGAACTTTACTATTATAACGGAATCCATCTGGTTGCAAACAACAGAAACCAATTACATATGCGCACATACACACATGCATTCACTAGAGTTTGTTGGCTTACATGATAAGAAATCCTGGGGTTGCTGGAGGTGAGGAAGATGAGCTCCGGTTCAATTTTATTTTTAAATCTGTTCTAATTAGTTATACATGACAGTAGAAGGCATTTTGACACACTGTACTCAAGTGGAGCACAACTTCCTCTGGCTGAACAGGGTGCAGAGTCATACCAGTAATCATGTAATCATACATGCATATAGGGTAATAATGTCCATCTTATTCCACATCCTTCCCATCCCCACACCTCCTCCCCTCACTCCCCTCTGCACAATCCAAAGTTCCTTCATTCCCCATCCCGCCACAGCACAACTATGGATTATCATCAACTTATAAGAGAAAACATTTGGCCTTTGGTTTTTTGGGTTTGGCTTATTTTCCTTATCATGATATTCTCCAGCTTCATCCATTTACCTGCAAATGCCATAATTTCATTCCTCTTTAAGGCTGAGTAATATTCCGTTGTTATTGATGATGCTTTCTCTGTGTGGCTTTTCTCATAGGCAGTCTTTCCCCAGTTAATAATAGATATGAGTTTATGTTTTGCAGCCTTATCAAACCTAGTTGTAGGAGTCGGGGCACTCTCAATATTTCCAGCAGAGTCACAAGGATAGCTCTCATTTGCCCACCTTAAAATGAAGGGATGTGGGATCAGTTTCACCTAAACCTGTTGGAATGAGATTTGGCAAAAAGTGTTTTCCGGAAAGAAAACGTGAATGTTGTTCCTAAAAGCGAGAGAAAGATGCCACAAAGCCAAAATTAACATGCCTGCTATAACACCCACATAAAACGTGGGACTTTAAAAAAAAGTTATTTAAACATGAGAGCCTAAGTCTTTCCGCATTTCTTTCTGTCTTTCTCTACCCCCATTTGATTAGGAGTTCTTCATTGCTTTGTGTAGATCCAGATTTATAGCTGGTATTTTTCTTCTGCTTGCAAGACTTGATTTTACATCTCTTGTTTTGTAGGTTTGCCAGTGATGAATTCTTTCTGAGAAGTCTTTGTGTTGCCTTCATTTTTGAAAGATATTTTCTCTGGGTATAGAATTCTGTCAACTTTTTTTCCCCCAACACTTAAAAAATATTGCTACTCTGTGAGATCTCACCATGAGAAATTTGCTGTCAGGCTTTTCAGTGTTTCTCTCTGCATTCCCTTCTGGCTACTGGGGAAAAAAAACAGACTTTTTTAGAGCTGTGTTAGGTCTACAGAAATAATGCATAGAGTACCAAGAATTTTCATGTGTTCTATGCCCTCCTGCCTCATTTCTCCTTTTATGAATGTCTTGGATTGGTGTTACAGTGTATTGATTACAATTGATGAACAGGTGTTGATGCATTATTATGAACTTGTCCATAGTTAACATTTGCATTTATTCTTTGTAGTGTTTGTTGCTGGCTATTTTTAACTGTTGAATTTTTAAAATTAATGTATTAATTGTACACATTAGTGAGGGTCACTGTGATATTTCAGTACATGCATACAGTATGGACTGATCAAGCCTGCCTTTATCCATTCCTTACCCTCTCTTCCCAACTTCTTGTAATTGCTATTCTGCATTCAGATCAATTTTTCCTTTTTAAAACTTTTACATGAGAGAGAACATAGACTTAAACTTGCACACACACAGGGAACTGTGGGTATGGATTAACATAATTTTTTTTCAGTTCTATGCATTTTCCTGCAAATGACAGGATTTTATTCTTCTTTGTGGCAGAATAATATTCCATTGTGTGTGTGTGTGTGTGTGTGTGTGTGTGTGTGTGTGTATGTGAGATATAACATTAAAAAAATCTATTCATTTGGTGATGGACACTTAGGCTGATTCCACATCTTGTGAATAGTACCACAAAAAACATAGGCATGCAAGTATCCCTGTGGTATACTGACTTCATTTTCTTTTGGATATATACTAAGAAGGGGGACAGCTGGATCACATGATAGTTCTATCGTTAGTCCTTTGGAGAAACTCCACCCAGTTTTCCATAACGATTGCACTAATTTACATTCCCACCAACAGTATATGAGAGTTCCTTTTTCTCCAAATGCTCTGCAGAATTTTGTAAATTTTTTTTTTATAATAGCCATTCTAACTGGGTATTTATCTATTAAGGAGGTTAATGATATCTCATTGTAGTTTTGATTTACATTTTCCTGATTACTAATGATATTTAACATTTTAAAATATATTTGTTGGTCAGTTGTATTTCTTTGTTTTTTTTTTTCTTTTTTCTTTCTTTTGAGAACTATCTATTCAGATCATTTATCCATTTTTAAATTGGATCACTTATTTCTTTGTTGTTGTGATTTTTGTTTCTCATATATTCTGGATTTTAAGGAATTTGTTATGTAGTTTGGAATAGTTTTCATCCTTTTTCTTGGGCTTATGCTATATTGAACTTCTCAAGGAGGTGGGTTTATAATTTTCATCAAATATAGAAAATTTGGGTTGTTCCTTAAGATTTTTTTTCCTGTTCCTGCCTCTTCCAGAGTTTCCTCACATGTGTGTTGTGTTGCCTGACATTGTCCCACTGTTCACTGCTGCCCTATTCATGTTTTTAAGTGTCTTTTCTTTATGTTTTGGATGGTTTTTATTTTACTATGTTTTTAGGCCTTCTAGTCTTTTCTTCCTGTGTTACCCAAATCTGCCACTAATCCTGTTGTATTTTGCACTGTCTAGTATAGCTTTCATTTCTGTATGTTTCATTTGAATCTTTCATCTCTCAACTTGATCTTTCTAGACACCCAAACTCATTTCAAATTAGGGAGACCACCCATTTTACCTAGGGTCCTCTTCGCTGAGCTGTGACCTGGAAATTTTCTGCAGGTAGTCAGCTTGTACAATCTCAGGGTTTATTTCTCATGTCTCAGGAATCCTTTTTTTGCTGTTGTTGTTGTTGTTGACTAATGTTCAGTATCTTGAGAGCCATTGTTTATGCTCAAGGTTTTACTTGTGACATGTAGAAGGGTCAGTTTGGTATTTGTTATTACATCATGATCAAAGGCTTACGTGCCTTTGATGAACTAAATTTTAAAGACATACAGGTTTCTTTTGGATTTTTTTTTCAAAGAAAGTTCTATTTTTGAAATTTTATTTCCTGCTTTTCAATTCAAGCACTCCATTTATTTTTCTTATGGCACTTTAAAAATCTTCAGTATAGCATCAAAAGGAAGAGATGAGAGCAAGTATTCTCTTGAATTGTCTCTTGAAGGTCTGTGCTTGAGTGAGATGCTTAGTAGATTGTCTTCTTCAGGTTGAGAAAGTTTCCTTACAATCCTGGTTTGTTAAAAAATTTTTTTTTTTAAATCAGAAACAAGTATTAAAATTATTTAAAAAGGATTTTCTATATCTACTGAAATGATTAGTCTTTTTATCTATAAGGAGGTTAATTGCATTTAAGGGACTTTCCTGATTTTCAAAAACTTATTTGCCGGCCTGCTATAAGCTTTTAGTCTTGGTATTTTTATTTTAATACATTATACATTTAGTTTGCTGATGTTTAGTTTAGGATATTTGCATGTGGGATCATAAGAGAAATTGATTTGCTGTTTAGACTACCTTTCTTAACTTTATACCATTCTGTAAAATTATGTAAAAGTTACCCACTTAAAACAGTTAGGTATTCTAGAAAAAAGATAGTTAGGTATTTTTTGAAGGTTGAAAAAATCAGCTAAAACTATTTTTATGTGATGAATCTATTTTGGAATTTTTCCCCCTAAATTTTATTTGTAGTGGTTATTGGTATATATGTTTTCTATTTTTTTCTTCAACTTATTTAAGCTGATTATTTTCTCTTATGATTTTAAATGTCCACTATATCTGTAGTTGTCTCAATCACAGCAGTAATCTATCTTTGAAAGATGCAGTTTTTATCTTCTCTATTTTTAATGTTTTCTTGTTTCCTTTACATTTTCTTGTGTCCTTTACATTTCTTCTTGATATTTTGCTTTGGTTTTAACCTTTAGTCAATAACATCTTTAACAGACCATTTGTCATAAGGATTTTTCAATCTTCATCTTCATCTTGCTTCCTAATATATGCATTAAATTAATTCACTAATTTCCCTGTTTTCTTCCTTTCTTTGAGGTACTGGGTTTCAGATCCAGGGCCTCAGGTATGCTAGGCAAGTGCTCTACCACTGAGTCACATTCCCGAATTCCCCTTAACTATTCTTAATTTTATCTCATAAGTATATATGTGATATATTTATTCATTATTTTTCAGTTATAGATATTTTATCTTTCCAATTATGATTTCTTCTTTGACTCATCATCTATTTAAAAATGTGGTTTCTGGTTTCCAAAAGCATTTTGGTAATTTTTAGAGTCTTATTTCTAACAGCATAGAAATTAGAATGTGATTTTCCTGTATTTTTGAAGCTTCCTCTGTGGTCTAATAAGTGGCTAATTTTTGTCAGTCTTCTACATGTGCTTGAAATTACTGGGTATTCTTGTATTGTCTTCCATCCCTCATCACTCTATTTTGATCCTTCTTGCATATTATCTTCTGTGTTTTTATGGGCTGTTATGGACTGGATGCTAAATCTCTCCAATATTCATATTTTGACACCCTAATTCTGATGGCTTAGTGTTTCAGTGGGGCTTTGGGAGCAAATCAAATCATGGAGGTGGAGTCCTCATGAATGGTATTAGCATCTTTATAAGAAGAGGCCAGATAGCTAGATAGCTATCTTCCTGCCATGTGAGCATGAAATGAAAAATGAACAGTCTATACTGGGCTTCACCAGAACTTGACCATTCTGACACTCTCAGAATCCCAGCCTCCAGAACTATAAAAAATAAATTTCTGATGCTCATAAGTCATGATACTTTGGTACATAACAGCATGAACTAAGGCAGAGATTGATTCAGAGAAGAGTGTGTGTGTATGTGTGTGTGTTTGTGTGTGTGTGTGTGTGTGTGTGTTGCTGCTATAAAAAAAATCTAACAATGTGAAAACAATATGGACCTGGGTAATGGGTGGAGGATGGGAGAATTTTGAAGTGCATGCTAGAAGTCAAGATGATCATAAAGAAACTTTTATAATTGTTTCTGGTAAGGTCTCAGAAAGAAAATAGGAGGACTTCTACCTTTTTAAAGAATACGTAAGTAACCATGTATAGATGTTTGTAGAAATGTAGACAGTAAAGTCCATTCTGATGAAGTCTCAGAAGAAAATGAAGAAGATATTGTTTGACTGGAGAAAAGGTGATCCTTATGATAACAAGGAACTTGGCTTCATTGTGTTCATATGCTTGTGTTTTGTGGACAATATAACTTGTGAACAATGTAATTGGTTATTGCACTGAGGAGATATCTAAGCAAGGTGTTGAAGGAAAGGCTTGGTTCCTCTTGGCTGCTTATAGTAAAATGAGAGGTAATGATCCAATGATGTAATTAAGCAAATGGAAACTAGAACTTAAAGATTCAGAAGTACTTCAGCCTAACCGTATTGTAAAAGTTGATAAGGATATTCAGAAGAGAACACTAAGGATGTGAACAAATGAACCTTTGATAAAGAGATTATTATAGTCGTGAATTCTGGATTTAGTCACCCAAGCAGGAAAACAGTCAGTGTGAACTGAAGGGGGAAAGGAGATGAAAAGGTTGTTGGACTTCTTGGATTTTGCAGAATGGAACTATACTGCCAGCCAAAGAAGATTATTTCTTGAGTCCTGAGATCTCATGGAATTTCCCTTGCAAGGTTGTAGACTTGCCGGGGACCTCATCCAATCAACTGAAGTCTGGATAGGAAAAAAAACAAAACAACAACAACAACATAAAAACCAACCAACCAACCAACAAAAACCAAAAAAAAAAAAAAAAAGACCAGTAAGAGTAAACTTCACTTATCTGACTTCTTGAGCTGAACATCAGTGGCTTTCCTGGTTCTGGGGTCTTTGGACTTTGTCTGAAACTATGCCAATGGCTCTCCTAGGTCTACTCAAGATCTTGGGATTTCTCAGCTTTCATAACTGCATAAGCTAGTTCTTTATGGTAAATCCTTGTATACATATCCATGGTTTTTTAATCTAAGGACTCAACCAAACACAGACTGAAAATACTTCAAACAAAATTTTAGAAAGTTCCAAAATGAAAAACTTGAATTTTCAACTTTCTGAGCACTATGCTGAATCCACACAAAAGAAGGGCTGTGTAGGCACACCTTGCTGAGCCTCCTGTCATTTCACAGATACTCATTCTCTCTCCCATGCTCTTTGTTGTGTACTGTTTGCCACACATTTCATTTTGGTACTGTGTAGTGAGACCTTTGATAGTTGTACAGTCTGAATATGTATGGATTTTTTCGTGCCACTGTTCCCTAAACCATGCAGTATAACAACAATATTTTTTAGCATTTGCATTGCATTAGATATTATAAGTAATCAAGGGACAATTTAAAGTATGTGGGAGGGTTTATGTAGGTTGCATGCAAATATTATACAACTTTATATAAGGAATTTGAGCATCTGTGGATTTTGGTATTCAAGGGATCCTGGAATCAATCCCCTGCAGATATTGAGAGACAACTATGTCCTGTTTGTTCTGTTTCTCTGAGAATCCTGACGAATACAGTATTGTACTGATTTTAAATTCCTTTTGTCCATTCATTAATGAAGCTTTACTTTATTCCTAATAGTATAATAGACAGTAAGGGTACAGACTAGAGAAGAATGAGTTAAAGTTATAAATTTCTTGAAGATGTTAGGGGTTCACAACTGCATAGACTTATGTAGGAAAGTAATAGAAGATATATTCTGTATAATTGTTATAAACATTGTTGGACAGGAATGTTTCAATACCCAGGGAAAATTTCCAATTCAGTGGTACCAGACTTGTTTGGGTGATTGAATGCCTGAAAATCAAGGTGCTTTTTGTGGGACCCAAAGAAATTTTAATGTCTTTCTTCTCATCATGAATCAAGAACCATTTTACCAGTGGAAAATATAGCTAGATTATAGAAGCTATATAACAGTCACATCCATGAATATGCATGTCCATGACAAACAAGCTCAGGATAAAAGTATGATTAGCTGTTTCCTTAAGTTTCTTCCTTAATATTCATTTGTTTAATTACCCACTTGTGCTTATCAGCATGTGTGCTAGTAGACATCTGAGTCATAGAAGATTTATGGGGAAAACTGAACATTTAGAAAACCTTTTCCATTACTTTTTTCTGCAAATGAAGAAAAGTTATTCATTATCAGATTTTATCAGAGGCAGTCACTATTCTGGTTTGTGCACACCAGCACTGAATATCTCATCTATGGATTACATGACTTGTTTGGGAACATAGCTTTTAATTTTCCTCTGGGAAAAAAACCTGTTACTTAGCTAAGTGAGTATTTTCAGTTTATTTTTTCAGTTTCTGTGATATATTTGGATATATTTGCTGTAGAGTTGGTGTTGGGGAGACTTTGCAACTGCTTTATAGAAGTTATCTCTGGAGCTTGACTTGTCTCTATTGCCAGACAAAATAATAACTTGGGAATTTTCCTTGATTTGCAGCATTCGAGGAGGATGAGTGAATGAACCAAACAGCTAGGAAGTTAGAAGCTCACAGCACTTGTGAATCACAGGCGCTGTTCATTCTTTCTTAGCCTTGGTTACACATCCCAAGCCCCTCATTTTAGTATCTATGGCAGGAGGACTTTCAAAAATCTTCCTAATCACAGCATTTGTTATTTTAAATGTCATCTCACTACCAGGTGCAGTGGCATTCAGCTATAATCGCAGCAACTTGAAAGGCTGAGGCAAGGAAGATCACAAGTTTGAGGCCAGCCTCAGCAATTTAGTGAGATCCTAAGCAACTTAGACCCTGTCTCAAAACAAATAAAATTAAATAAATAAATAAAAAATAAAAAGGACTGGGCAGGTGGCTCAGTGGTAAAGCATCCCTGGTTTCAATTCCCAGAACTACCCCAAACTGTCGACTCATGTTTGCTTGTAAGGATTCATTGGAATGTTAGAGAAAGAAAGGGCAAGAACAACCTTTCTGGTTTTGTTTTCTCTGCATGTTCAGGATTTTAATTATCAGATCATCCCAGTTCTCAACAGAGTAAACTACAGTCTTGGTCATTAATTTTTATGTAAATGCCACCATAATAGAAAAACAACACAACACTTGGGTCCTATAAAGAAATTTCCCTGTTGGAGGTATACAAATTAGGAAGTGAAGTTTACATGGTTCAGGGAGGTTGACAGTTCATCATTTGCTCTTGTGCAGGTGAGACATGTTGCAGTGATGAAACCACATAATTGTCAAAGCCAAATGTTCAGAAAACATTAGTACTTGGTGAGTCCTGGTGGTGAGAAGCAAGGGCCCAGTGTGTCCCTGTGCAGATACAGATTTGTTCCATTATCTGTGGTTTAGGTCTGTATGACACCCACAGTCAGAACCAACTCCTCTACCCTTTAATACTTTCCTGATGCTTCTTCTCTTATCTTAGATGAGTCTGGCCTGATGGGGAAGAGAAATAACCTTCAAAGAGGCTAGAGGAGCCCTGGATATAGGGTTCTCCACCCTTAGGTGAAGAACCAGCAACACAAATTCTTGCAAGGACAACTTGGGGCTCATAAATAGGCAAACATATTTTCTTATGGTGGACTGACTATGGCATCAGGAGGGCCCAGCTTGTGGCAGCACCCTGTATTCAGGGTTAGGTTTGACTTGAATTGGTGCCTGGTTCAGGAACTAGAGTCCACTGACTGAAGACATGCAGTGGGGTCATGTGAGAGCCAAACTGGGCTGGGTTTCAGGGCTAATTTAGGAATTCAGAGTATAAATTGCACACCCAGAAGAACTTTCCAAGGATGCTGATGGAGAATTTCCATCAGGTGGGTCTTTAGGCCCTCAGACTTCTAGGTTTAGAGCAGGAAGACAAGTTCTGCACCTCATTGACATATGGATTTGCGCCTTCTTGGCTCCACAAAAATGGCTCAATGCTGGGAAGATCTGAGACAGTAAGGGGAGGTCCTCAGTGTCTTGTAGTGGGTGAGAGATAGGGCTGCTTTGGAAGCTAACTTTACTTCACTCTATTTTAAAAATTTTTTATTAAGGCCCACTTGAAATGTGATGAATAGCATATATTAACCTGTACAGTTTCATGGATTTTGACATACTTAAACAACTGTCACAATCATGAAACCAAACATTTGTATCACTCCAACAATTTTTCTCATACCTCTTTGTAATCCATCTTTCTCTCTAGTCTTACTCCAGGCAACTCCTGATTTGTTTTATTTTTTTGTCACTATGTGTTATTTTTAATTTTCTAGGATAACATGTAAATACAGTCATACAATGTGTACTCTTGATTTTGGATTTTTTTTTCTACCACTCAGCTTAATGCTTTTGAGCTTCATCCATGTTGTTGAAGCTATAAATAGTACATTTTTTTTTCATTCTGAGTAGTACTCATTGTGCTGATATACTATGATTTATTTTTATGTTTGCCTGTTGCTGGCCTCTTGGGTTTCTTCCAGATTTGGAGTCTTGCAGTATTCGGTCTCATTTCTTTGCTAAGATTTTCCTTCTGTCTATTCATTTTGATAATTTTGCCTTTGATTCTTTGAGCATATAATAGAGGCTTTAAATATTTTGTCTTCTACATTCAACATCTGACTCATGCTGGGGATAGTTCAATTAATTGATTTTTTTTCTGTTTGTGTACATTTTTATCATCTCCTTGTGTGTCTAGAAATTTCTGACTGTACACTGGACATTATGGATGAAATGCAGAGTTATTGGAATCTTTCATCTTCCTCTTGAGAGTGTTGCTTTTTGTTCTAGCATACACTTTATTGCTGCTTCTATGAACATTCGAGTAGACTTGTGTTTTTGTTCCCCTGGGGAGAATATCTAGGAGAAGGGTGGCTTTGTCTTATAGTCAAATGTATGTTTAAATTTCTAAGGAACTTCCAAATAGTTTTTGAAAGTAGTTTTATCATTTTATATTCCTATCAGGAGTACCTAAGGGCTCCAGGTGCTTTACTTCCTTGCCTTTGATATGTGTGTACGTGTTTTCCCTTTGTGGAAGGCTTTGCCTTTTTCATTTCTTAGTGCCATTCAAAAGAGCAAAAGTTTTTAATTTTGATGAACTCCAACTTATAAATTGTTTTCTGTTGTGTTTCATACTTTTATATATCCTGAGGTTGCAAAAATTAGTTTTGCATTTTTCCTTAGGAGTTTTATGGTTTAAAGACTTAACGTAAGTTTATGATTAATTTATATATGTGTACGTGTGTGTGTATGTGTGTGTATGTGTGTGTGTGTGAGTGTGTGTGTGTGTGTGTGTGTGAGAGAGAGAGAGAGAGAGAGAGAGAAGGGAAAAGAATAGAAGAGTTGGTACTCCTTTTTTCCCACTGTAGGCATATATACACTTAAACATTGTTTGAAAATACTTTTATTTCTCTCATTGGATTACTTTGGCACCATTGTAAAAATCATTGCCCATACTCATATGGGGCCATTTATGGACTCTATTCTGTTCCATCAATTTATGAGTCTATCTTTTTGTCAATATGGTCTTGATTTAAGGTAGCTATGTCATCAGTCTTAAAATCAGGTAGATTATCCTTCGTACTTTGTTCTTTTTTTTTCTTTACTTTTTTTAGAGAGAGAGAGAGAGAGAGAGAGAGAGAGAGAGAGAGAGAGAGAGAGTTTTTTTAATATTTATTTATTTATTTTTTACGTTCTCGGCGGACACAACATCTTTGTTTGTATGTGGTGCTGAGGATCGAACCCGGGCCGCACACATGCCAGGCGAGCGCGCTACCGCTTGAGCCACATCCCCAGCCCCATACTTTGTTCTTAAAATGATTCTGACTATTCTACTTTCTTTACATTTTCTTATACATTTTGGAGTGTACTTGTCAAATATGACAAAAAAGAGCTGTCTGGATTTTAGTGTGGATTGTGTTAAATTGATAGACTAATTTGGGGAAATTAGCATCTTAACAATATTGAATTTTCTGTTTTCTTTTGGTAATATTTTATTGCTTTTAATGTGAGGATCTTGAATACTCTTTGTTAAATCCATTTCAAAGTATGAATGCATTTTGATACCATTCTAAACATAGTTTTTAAGTTTTTCATTTTCAAAATGTTACTAGAATACATAAATTGAATTGATTTTTATATAACTATTTTTCTAAGTTCACGAAGTAGTTCCAACATTTGATATTAGCTGTAAGGTTTTCATAGATCCCTATCCCACTTTTTTATTTCAGATTGAGGAATATACCTAGTATGCTATTTTTTATTGTTTTGTTTTTACCATAAATTTGCATCAAATTCTTTGAGCAATGTTTTTCTACATGTGTTGAGATTATTATTTGGTTTTCTCTTTAATTGTATTAATTTGGCATATTGTATCAATTGATTTTAGTATCTTAAAATAACCATGCATTTCTAGGATAAACCTCATATCATCATAACATATGGTTCTCTAAGTGCATTACTGGATTACATTTCTTCATATTTTGCCAAGAAGTTTTTGTAAGCATGATCATAAGGAATGTTGGTATATAATTTTCTACACTTGTGATGTCTTTGTCAAAAGCTGTTTGTATTAATATGCTGACCTCATAAAATGCATTGTCTTGCTCTACTTTCTGCAAGAGTTGTATACAGATTGGTATTGTTTGACATTTATAGAATGCTGTATCCAACAAATGCAGAACCCTCTTTTCAAGTGCATATCAATGTGATTGACTATATGTTGGCTTATAACACAATCTATATATTTATTGATTATTTTAGTTGCTAAGCTATGGAGAAGAACTGTTAAAAATCCTACCTTTTACTTTGAATTCTATTTCTCCTTTCAGTTGATTACTTTTTTCTTCATTTTTTTCGAAGCCCTGTTAATAGGTGCATGTACCTGTTTTGTGTCTTCTTGATGAACTTCTCAGTTTATTGTTGTAAAACATATTTCTTTAATTCTCATAATACCCCTTATCTTGAAGTCTGCTTTGTTCAATATTAATGTAATGTCACTAACTTCCGTATGCCTATAGTTCACCTAACTTATATTTTTAATCCTTTCTCTTTTGGAGAATCGATTTTATTGGTTAGGATGGATCTGTTTCCCTTTTACTCCTAGTTTTACTTTTAAGATTGACCCTCTAGAGCTGTGATGGAAAGGCTGGGGTGTTCACCAAGCCTCGCCCCTTTAATTTGTTCATATTCAAACTCCAAGTCTTGTCTCCTTTAAGGCAGGCAACAAGCAGCTGACATGCCTGCTCACCTTTTTCAGCCTTTCAGATTTGCTTTTCCTGAGTTTCTTGGAGTCTCACCTTTGCATTCATAGTTCAGGTTTCAGTCAGGGTTAAGCTAAGTTCATATGCAGATTTGGGTGTTCCTTCTCCATGGCTCCTTCTTTTCTGGGCTTTGCTCCTTAATTTCCAGCTGCTCTGTGCCTTGAACTCTGTCCCCTGATACCTCAACTCAATAAGGCTTCTGAGTTCTCCCTGAGCTCTCTTCTCTGTGTGTCCCAGACATAGGAATACTTTGAGTAGGAAAGTCATATAGCCATGTGCTTACTCAGTAGATATGCTTTCTTTCAAAAATTAAATCCATCCAGTTTTTGTGTGCTTTTACTCACTTTGTATGCCTTCACACCATTCACATAAACATGTTTTTGTTGTGAATTTGTAATTTTTATTTGTGGGAAGGTCAGTTTGAACTAATCCGGTATAGTCAGAATAGAAATTCTCAATACCGTAACTTACTTGGTATAGTGCTTTCTATATTACTAATTTTAGTGATAGAGTTTCTATACGACTCACTCATATTTAATTACTGCAGGTGCCATTTCTTTGTTCATTTATGAAATGGAGTTATCAAAACATCTCACATAAGGTTCAGGGTGACACAAACAGTGTGCACAGAACTAGCTGCTGATCCTTCCTCTGCCACTAGTGACCTAACTGACTATTGGAAAAATCTCTTAGATAATTTCAGTCTTAATATGTAGTCTGTAGCAGGAGAGAGTAGATTATGTATTATGTTTTTTTCAAACTTCTTTAAAATGTCAGACTCCAACTTTTTCCCCAGCAAAATTAAAAAAATAAACCATATTAAAGCAAAATATCCATGATTGCAAAAGGTGCCGAACTGAACCTGTTCGGGGTGCATCAGTCTGCATCCCTAACTTCTGTAGTGAGCATCCTTGAAGTTCATTCTGGGGACCCTTGGCCTCCACAGAGCATAGTCTGAAAAACAAATCAAGATTAGATGATTCATAAGAATCCTTTGTCAACCTGCTCTGGTCTAAGAATGGCTGAAATGTACTTTTAGAAAAGTGGCCATTTTTCAGGGATCTCTAAGAGGCAATTTCACCTCTGACCTCCCTTTTGCTTTTTCACTTGAACCAGCTTCTTGTCCTTGTTTCTTTCCCATTCAGCCATGGTGGGAAGATATTGGCCATTGGATATTTGAGAAATCTGATATTGGAGGAATTTCCTGCAATTGTAGTTAGAAGTGGCACGCAGGTCCTGCATCACTGAGCACAGCCCAGCCCTGCTGGCCGCCACTCTCAGTCTATAAGACCTGAGCAATCCTTGCTTCCACCTGATTGCACTTGTGTGGGCGGGAAGGAATTAATAAGCTTGGAGCTGCAGTGATTATGTATAAATTCTTGCTCCATCTGTAAAATAGCAGCAGAATGGCAGAAGAAACAAGGGCTGGGACAGTAGAATATTAAGTGGATAGTATGGTTGTATTTCTCACCCTACCTCACAGTCCTGTGCCCAAACCTGGTGGAATGCTCTGTAGGAGTTAGCAGCACTGTCTGGAAATAGGCAGTGCCCACCTGCTCATTTTATTGCTTCTTTTAAGGTAAAAGTGGGGGAAGGAATCCAACTGGTCGTGCAGAGTGCACAACAACAATATTTTTTTTTGAGAATATTATATGTCAAGCAGGTGCTAAGTGCCTGTACCTAGTTTATCTCACTTAGTCCTCTCAAAACTGTTAAGAGGTAAGGAATGTAGAAATTAGGATGCTGAAGTTGATAAAGTAAAGGAGGGGCTGGGGATGTGGCTCAAGCGGTAGCGCACTCGCCTGCCATGCGTGCGGCCCGGGTTCGATCCTCAGCACCACGTACAAACAAAGATGTTGTATCTGCCGAGAACTGAAAAATAAATATTAAAAAAAAATTCTCTCTCTCTCTCTCTCTCTCTCTCTCTCCTCTTTCTTTAAAAAAAAAAAAAAAGATAAAGTAAAGGAACTTGCTTTGGTCCCAGACTACCAAGGAGAAGATTCCAGGGTCACATTCTAGCAGCTGGACTCCACATTCTACCCTCTAATCACTCTAGACTTGACTGGTGCCGCATCCAAAATACAGTTGCTGTTGTACTAGGTCCTTCCTTCTTGTCTCTTACACATGGAAGATGAAGGTAGAATTTCCTCTGCTGCTTCATAAACTAGAAAATAATTCATGCAAATTAGAGAGAGGGACCTTCTCTTTCCATTGCAGTGAGGACTTAGTACTGGTGGATCATTGTCAAATTGCTCTCCACCTGTCAATTCATGAGTTACTTGCCCTGCAAGAAGCTCACAGTAGCACCTTGATAGCATGTGAATAAAGGGATGAAACTAGGTGGCCATGTATTGAAATGAATGCAGAAGTCTGACTTCTCTTTAATGGTAGATGTTTAGATGATACCTAAGATTTGTCTGAATTCTGTGATTGAGTGAAATGAACGTTTCAACTTCCCAACATATTCACTTCCATGACAATTGTGCAGTTTTTTTTCCTGTTCTATTAGTAAGCTAATTGCTAGAGGAGTGAAGATTTTAATAGAAACTGACACTGTACTTCCCAGGTATTTAGCTTGAAAGGAATCTGAACTTGATGTGCACATGGTACGCCAGAAAATACTATCTGATCTTGAAACAAGTGCCACAATTTAAATGAGACTTTGTAATTTTTTGAAGCTTAAGCCAAATGAAATGTAGATCAGCTATTTAGTTGTTGACACAGTTGCATTATAACAGATTCAAATAGATAAGAGCCAAAAATTGAATTTGAAAAAAAAAAAAAGACTCAAAACCATTAGGAAGAAAGGCTGGAAAATTATATGGCAACACCATCAACTTGAAACACCGGAGCTCTGGAATTGGTCTTGGCTTGGTATGACTGTGGGAAAAACACTTTTTAGGCTTTTGTTTCTCTGTGAAAATTAAGGAATAGATACTCATGAAAATTCTTTCCAACCCAACCTATGAGACTTTATTTTCTTAGTGATAAAACACAATTTATCAGTTTTGTTTATGGTTTAAGAAGTTTTGTCTTGAAGAAGCAAGGATTTTAGAGTAAGATGGCTTGGGCTGCATCCTGGTCTACAACTTATGAACTATTATGACTATAGCAAATTATTAACCTCACTGTGCCTTTGTTTTTCCATCCTTAGGATGGGTCTACTAGCAGTACTTATTTCAATGGTTTTTTGTGTGCAATAAATAAATGAACATACATTAAGTTCTACAACAATTCCTAGCACATGATAAATGCCATACAAGAGATTGCTTTTATTAACTATAATGCTGCTACTGTTGCTGCTCAGTGGCATTTGGAAGAGGTTACAGATTCCTTTTTTAGACTGGAGAATTCTCTGAGGTTCTTGGGCAGTGAGGCTTAGAATAGCACTGTATATATAATCTCATGAGGAGCAACAGGCCAGTTATCCTGCAGCCTGGCCATATACATTCACACCACATGCACTGATTGCTCTCCACTGTTCTTTTCTTCTTTGATCCATTACAAAGGAAGCAGCCTCCTAGAAGATTTCAGGGTAAGTGGCAAAGCTCCTTCTCACCTCATCAGGAAAATTAAGCTAGAGGTGGCTTGGTTTCCTGGTGTAATGAGATCTGGTGATAGGTGTAGTGGTTAAGGCTATACATTCAATGATCAAGTCCAAGCTTTGTTACTTTCCTAACTTTGTTTCCCTTATGGAAAGTACTCACCCATTCTCTCTTTCCTCTCTATACAATGGGGATAATAATAGTCCTTACTTTGTGGGTGGCCATGATGATTAAATGGGATTGTATATGCAAAGTCCCAAGAAGATACCTGGTATATACATTGAGTAATGTGTTAAGAAAGCATGAATAGAACTTCCAAGAAATATGGGATAACATGAAAAGACCAAATTTAAGATTCATTTGGATAGATGAAGGCTCAGAGATAGAAACCAAAGGAATGCCCAAACTTTTCAATGAAATAATATCAACAAACTTCCCAAAACCTAAAGAGTAAAACAGAGAATCAAATATATCCCTTGCTTTTTCATGTTTTTACAGCTTTTTCTCTTGGGCTAATGAAGTTGTTGTTAGTAATACAGATTTTCTTCCTCGCTTGTCCCAGTGTCTGTGATGATGCTTCTTCTATAGGTGCTGGGGCTCTAGGAGACAGTGGCTGAGCTACCCCTGGAATAAACCCATGTCTTTGTGTGGGTGATGGCAGGGCTGAGAGATTTGGGATTCAGCTTTGTTTTCTTGAGGGATCTATTTAATCTGTTGTTTAGTGGGACTTGAGATCCCTTTGGTTTTTGGGGGACTGGCTTATTTCACTTAGCACAATATTCTCCAGTTTCATCCATCTCCTGGTAAATGTTATAATTTCACTCTTCTTTATGGCTGAGCAATATTCCATTGTGTATATATATCACATTTTCTTTATCCATTCATCTATGTAAGGGCACCTAGGTTGGTTCCATAGTTTAGCTATTGTGAATTGAGCTGTTGTAAACATTGATGTGGCTACATCACTGTAGTATGCTGATTTTAAGTTCTTTGGATATAAACCAAGGAGTGGTATAACTGGGTCAAATGGTGGTTCCATTCCAAGTTTTATGAGGAATATCCATACTGCTTTCCATAGTGGTTGTAACAATTTGCAGTCCCACTAGCAATGTACCTTTTTTCTCCTACATTCTTGCCAACATTTATTGTTACTTGTATTCTTGATAATTGCCATTCTGACTGGATAGTTCCTTTTGACACTTAGTTTTTCAGGTCCTACCATGGTGATGGACAAAGGCAATAAAACTGAGATGAAAAAGCTAGGTTTTCATAATCGTAGACCAGATGCTTAACTCTGAATATTGATCCTATGAGGCAGAAACTTTGAAGTCAGAGAATTTGGTGCTAAAAAAGATCTGGGGAGTGATCCATAAATAAGGAAATGGGCCCAAAGAGGTTAAAGGACTTAGCCACAGAAGCTATTTAAAATGAGTATGCAGTGTGAGAGTTCTGATGATGACCTCTGGTTTTTCAGCTTAGTGAGCTCTGGAGATAGGCTACTTTGATTCAATTCTTGTTTCTACCAGTTTTTGGCAGTATGATCTTCAGCTCCTTGTGGATTCCTCTCCCCCTAAATTTTCTTACTTGAAAAATGGAAATAATAATAATATAGATTTTGTGTGGATTAAATATGTACATGGCACTTAGTCCTGGGCATATAAGATCATTCAGTAAATGTTTGTTATTATTACTATTCTTCCAAAGAACTTTAGGAATCTCAACTCTTAACCAAGGCAGAATAAATGTTTTGACCAGGCTGGTGTTTAAAAGTAGTTTCTCTCACTAAAAAATATGATGTTTTATTTCTTCTTAGTTTCTGATTTGGAAGTGTTCCTTATGACTGATCTGCAAATTAACAACCATAGTCTTCTCTGGAATCACTATGTGACTTTTAGATGCAAGGAAGGGGTTAAAATTATTCTACATTATCTATAGTTTTCTGTTCACAGTCAGCAAATACTTAACGAGCAATCTGCTGTGTGCCTGGTACAGAGATAGGGGCCTGCATGCATGGGGGAATCTTTGATGTGCCCCCTTATCTTCATGGTGTACTCAGGATGGTGGGGCAATTAGAAGTTAGATAAATAATGTCCCCATAGTGGGGAGGGATCATTTGCAATGGAGAAGAGAGAAATATTTTACAGCACATGGAAGGAGCCCTGAACTTGATTTAAGGGATTAAGGAAGGATATTCTGGAAAGAAGTCAATCTAGGCTGATATCTAGGCTGATGTGTCAAGTTATATTCTTAACCAGTCTGGATGGAAGCCCAGAGAAAAGTATCCCAGGCATAGGGGACAGCATGTTAATTGCAACGTGGGTGCTCAGGCTTGGGACAAAACTGGGTTTTCACTATTATTATTACCACCACCACCACCACTACTACTACTACTACTACTACTACTACGTATTGAACTTAGGGGCACTCGGCCACTGAGCCATATCCTCAGCCCTATTTTGTATTTTATTTAGAGACAGGATCTCAGTGAGTTGCTTAGCACCTCGCTTTTGCTGAGGCTGGCTTTAACTCATGATCATCCTATCTCAGCCTCCCCTGCCATTGGGATTACAGGCATGTGCCACAGCACCCGGCTCACCCATTTATTTAATATTTAACAAGTGTTTACTAAGCACTTACTCTGCAGCAGGTATTGTTTTATATAATGGGGAGACATCAGTTAACAAAACAGATAATAGCTTTTATTTTCAAGGAAGTACTGTTATGAGGAGAACTAGTTGAGGGAGGATGGCCAGGAAGCCTCTAGGATGGAGTGACAGTCAAGCTAAGACTGGAATGTGAAGGAGCCATCTGGGGGAGGCAGAGGGAACATCAAAGTTAAGGTAAAGGACATCTGCAAGAGGCAAGAGTGCCAGTGTAGGTGAAGTGTACAAATAATTCAAAGGGCATTTCATTAGCATGGCCAGGATCAAAAGGAAAAAATGACAAGAAAAAGAAATCTGAATACACTGTTGGTGGGGATATAGATTGGTGCAGCCACTGGGGAAAACAGTGGGCAGATTCTTAAAGAAGTTAAAACCAGAACTACCATATGACCTAACAGTCCCTCTTCTGAGAGCTTCCCAGAAGAGACAAAATTACCATCTTGTAAGGATATCTGCATTGCCATGTTCATTGAACATTATCCATGGTAGCCAAGATATGGAAACGGCCTGGGTCTATAGGTGTGTGGAATGAATAAATTAAATATATATACACAAATACATATGGCATGTATGTATATATATATGTATACACCTGTACACACACACACACACACATATGTATATACCTGTACACACACACACACACACACATACACACAGAATATTATTCAGCCTTAAAAACAAGATCCTGCCATTTGTTACAACATGAATGGATGCAGAAGACATCATGCTAAGCCAATAAGCCAGGAACAGAAAGAAAAGTATCGAAAAATCTTATATATATGTAAAAGCATTTTGAAAGCATTTTTTCATTAGCTAACATAGCTGCTTTTCTGAGAGTTGTGACAACCACCTAACCCCTATCTTCCTGGAATTAGCTAAAACTTGTCTCTGGTCACAATTGGTAGTTGTGAACTTTTTTGAAGATAGTGATAGAAAAGGTAAATTTTTCTCTACTGGAGAAAGGAAAAATTCCACCACACTGAATAAATTACCTGTAAATTTTTAAAAATCAGCAAGATTTTCATAGGCATAGCTGCAGACTAAATTTTAGGTCATCAAATGCCATGGCAACATTAATGTAGTTTTTATTGCTTGACTTTTTTTCTTTTTTGTTTTTACATCAGTGGATTTATTTCAATGATAAGAAATGAATAGATTTATTTTAATGATAAGAAATGAAAATATGAAACATGCATTCCAGAGAGGGTTAGTTTTTTTTCTTTGCTTGTTGTCTATATATTTAGTCATTTTATTATACCATAAACATGTTTTCTAAGATCAGGTTTAATTGTACACAAACATTTCCACACTAAAAAAAGTGCTTTCAAAAGTGTTGAGCAGTGGGATTATAGATCCAATTCCAAGTAAAATCTGAACCACGAGTGAGCCATATACTAGGTAGATTGTCTCATGTTTCATCTTAAGTGAGATCATTCTAGACTCAGTATATATGAAACCTTTTTTATTATATATGAAACCTTTTTTTTTAAAAAAAAAAAAGTCAAATTCAAAGAAACTGAGAATTAAACAATGGTTCCCAAGGATAGGGCGGGGCAGGGATGGGGAGATGTAGATCAAAGGATTCAAAGTAGCAGATGTGTAAGAATACACAGTCTGTAGATCTGATGTACACCACAAATACTCTAGTTAACAAAGCTGTATTAGAGATTTTTGTTAAATAAGTAGATTTTTAACTCCTCTTTCACACACAAAAAGTGTCTATGTGAGATGATATGTTAATTCACTTCAATATCACACCATTTTACTCTCTATATGTATTCTGCATCATGTGAATCTCAAATATATCCATTGAAATTTATTTCTTAAAAATTCAAAGAATTGTAATGTATCCTACTGTCATATATAACAAATTAAAATTAAAAAAAAAATCTGAAAGGGTATTTGGGTTGGGTTGTTGATGCTGAGAAAGATTTAGAACATGGATAGTATAAATGAGTTAAAATAGACACAATGATTCTCTTTTCAAAACTTAGAAGCTATTGGAAAATTTTAGTTGCAAGTATCTCTTCTCTGAAGTGGAACTTGGCTCTGTGTGTTTTAATAACTGGGATAATATGAAGAATGTATTTCCCACAACACTGCACATCAGGCAGATGCACTTGTACAGGTCCTCTTCCTAGCTGTGGATACCTGTAAGCAACAAAACCAATCAGCAGGGCTGCCCGGCTCAACCCCATGGCTCGTGATGTTGCCTACAGGTATCCCAGTGGCTTCTCCTGGGTTCTAGCCATCTCTGTTTCATCCCTTCGGATTCAATTTTCTGTTTCAGAAGTGCTTCCGATCCTTCCTATGCAGTTTGAATCTGCTTGATCCACATTAGCTGTCTACACTCTTCTCCAGGTTCCCAGACTGTTTCTCTCTTTGTTGGATCACAGAGGCCACACAGACTCATGTCTCTTGTTTGCTCCCAGTTGACAGTATTGGGGATGATGAAGAGCCATCCACATCTTCTGACAGTGATGAGGACGTGATCAAACAATTTGAGATTTCTGTGTCCCGGTCCCAGAGTTTCCGTTCAAGAGCTTCTGAGAAAGGAGAACCTAAGGAATTGGAACAGAAACCCAAGTGTGGCCGTTTGCTCCCTACCCATGAAGAAGATGGCGCCCGAGTGTCTGCCTGCAAAGGTATCCTTTGCATCTTGTTTTTCCTTTATTTAGACCGGCAATGGCCAATGATAATATTTTTGAGTCATTTAAATATTATATTCTGTGTCTAAGAATCCAGAGAGGAAAAGAAAATGAAAAGGAAGCCAAAAGAACAAGGTGATATTTCTTAGTGCTTCCCTGAGCAAAGGTGAGGCATCTTTCTGATATTCTTATGCCCAGAGCCCCACCGGGACAGGAAGTGTATTTAGTAAATATCTAGAGAGACCTTCACAGCATGCACCTTCTTGGTCTGGTCTCAGTGATTCGAGTTCTTTTCTTTCTTTCTTTTTGGGCGTGTGGTCAGTGAAACCAATGGGCACGTCATAGTACACCTTCCTCATTTTCGTACTAGACGGAGAAAATGGAGATCATAGAAATTGAGAGAAGATGAAAGAGAAGAAATTTTGATTTGGCAGTGAAGACAGGACAGGCAATGAACAAGGTGGGGGAGGGAAAGCTAGAAGTAACAAATAGAACCATGTTATTTTTCAGCAGGAAAAACTTGCTGCCTATCATGTAGTTTCACTTACTGACAAATACCGACTGACATTTCATCGCTATTCTTTTTAGTTCAAGGTAAGCTAATAAATATAGGCCTGATATGGCCAAACCACAATATGAATGGCTGCTGACCTCTGTCATTTCCTCACCATCCCTCCCCCCGCCACACCTTATTTTTTCTCTTTCTCTTCTGTTACATCAGAGCATTCCTTTTTCTCTGTGGAGAGGGCAAATGTTAGCTAATGAAAGTTAATAGCTGTTGGTTCCCTGGGAGTCGCTTGTTTAATTCTAAAGCTAATGGCTCCATTTCCCAGAAGCCCAAGTGTCTGGGTTCTGATTTACACACATGGCCAATGTTCTGAGAGTTGTGACAACCACCTAACCCCTATCTTCCTGGAATTAGCAAAAACCTGTCTCTGGTCTCAATTGGTAGTTGTGAACATTTTTTGAAGATAGTGATAGAAAAAGTAAATTTTTGTCTACTGGAGAAAGGAAAAATTCCACCACACTGAATAAATTACCTGTAAATTTTGAGGAAAATCAGCAGGATTTTCATAGGCATAGCTGCAGACCAAAGTTTAGGTCATCAAATGCCATGGAAACATTAATGTAGTTTTTATTGCTTGACTTTTTTTCTTGTTCGTTTGTATATCAGTGGATTTATTTCAATGATAAGAAATGAAAATACAAAACATGCGTTCCAGAGAGAATTTGCTTTTTTTCTTTGCTTGTTGTCTATATATTTAGCCATTTTATTCTACCATAAACATGTTTTCTAAGATCAGGTTTAATTGTACACAAACATTTCCACACTAAAAAAAATGCTTTCAAAAGTGTTGGGCAGTGAGATTATAGGTTCAGTTCCAAGTAAAATCTGAACCATGAGTGAGCCATATACTAGGTAGATTGTCTCATGTTTCATCTTAAGTGAGATCATTCTAGACTCAGTAGTGAGGTTATTAGCACCACACTCAAGGCAAGTTCTCTCTTTTTCTCTGCATCTGATTTAGTGTTTTTGCACATGGCTTGTCAGTACATTCCTGATTATGCCAAGATGGGTTTGGTCTAAGTGGTTTGATTCAGAGGCCAAGTGTGAGGACTTTAGGCATGAAAGGTGGGCTGTAGGATAATAGTCCAATTACTGTTTTTTTTTTTTTTTTTTTAAATTCTGAGAATGTTTCATAAAAAGCTAGATAATATCTTTCTGGTTTCATCAAACTCAGCGCATTTATTCCTGGAATCTCATTTTTGATTGGGATGATGTTATCAATCATGGTCCAACCAGAGAAATAAAACCAGTGGGAATACATACACCCTATATGCATACACGTGTGTCTGTGTGGGTGGATGTGTATATTTCAAGAGAATTATTACCAAGACTTGGCTTATGTGATTATGGGGGCTAGCTAGGTGACAGAAATACATAGCTCCAAAATGCAAAAGGCAAGCTGTCAAGAAGGGAGGCTCAGACTCTCAGGTGAGATGAAGCTGCAGTTCTTAGAATTTCTGCTTCAGGGATGTTGCAGATATCCTACTGTTTTTCAACTGACCAGTTATAAATGATGTTGTAGTTATCTTACTGTTTTTCAACTGACTGATCTCCTGATTTAATTACACCTACAAAATTCCTTCCCATCAATACTTGGACTGGTGTTTGATTGAACCATTGGCCCCTATTGCCTTGCTAAGATGGCACATAGACCTGACCACCACAGATGGTAAGCAGAGTCTTCACACATGGATGATGATGGGCATACCAGGGAAAGCAATTGCAAAATAGGGTTTTATTCCATCAAAATGGGTTATAAACTAGACAAGTTGAAAAATATTCTGGTCAAACAAATAGAATTGGTGTGACATAATTATGTCCTAAAATTTCTAGGAAACCAGGATACATTTCTCTGACAACAATGTAATTACTTTTTAATTTCAAGGAAGGGAAGTCTGCTTTATGGAAAGATGAATCACATTTCCCTTTCCACCTCCTTGCAACTTGACATGAGCCCAGATTTGGTTTTCTAATTCATTTCTTGCTTGTATGCCATAGAAAATGGTTTGTGACATTAATATAATTCTCCTGTGTTTTTTTTCAATTATGAATAATGTTTCAAGGCTTTAATGTAGCTGCTGAAAATTCTCTCATTAGCGATCTAGGTATTATCACTATAGGAGTTAGAGTCATGAGACAATTTTATGGGAGTAATTTCTTGGCAAAGTTAGATTTTGTGCTGATATCCTGCTGGGCGCTACACATATTGATAGATGACCCACTGTTTAATATGACATTTTACTGTTCATGTATGTGAGGAATGGGTGTGCTAATTAGAGACTTAGAAGAAAATTCTGAGCTTTATGTTGTAGTTTTTTTTTTTTTTTTGCATGTGGAATTTCCCTTGCTATGTCATTATTTGTGACCTTTTAAAAGTGTGTTTGCCAAATAGCTGAAAGTGTGAATGTAGCATTTTTGCAGTGCCCTATGGAAATGTTTCCAAGGGCCTGAACTGAACAATTAAGAATAACTAGGCAGATAAGGAAAATTCTCAATGGCCTGCTATGGTTTTGCAAAAACCCAAATCAGTAGTCTGAAGTTATACCCTAAGGCCCACCACTGTCTGAGGATAATTTTATGTGGTCTGCATAGGGCAACATTATATCCTGTAAGTTTGGTTTCTTAGTATATATGAGTCATATACCTTTCTGTCACTGACTTTCCATGTTGCTACACATCTGGCTGCTTCAAATATTTGTTTCCTGCCTAGACTTCAGAGTTATTCAAAGGCTTAATGAGAACCTAATAAGGACCATGCAGTAAAGTGTATGGCTTTGTACCTTTAAGGAGCTTCTATTCCACCTGAGGTTGTAAGGCTAACACGGGAAACAAGTGCTGTTATGCAGTGTGGGTGTAAGATTTGAGTCTGTGAGTCTACTCTGATGTCCCACTCACTGTCCTGTCTGTATCTCTAATATGTTCTCATCCTGGGAACAGGACTACTGGAAGGGACTAGAGACCAAAGAGATAAGACATCTTAGCTACTTGTGTGTACATGTGTGTAAACCAGGGTAAAATCTGTCACTTAGGCAGACTGTCAGTTTTTCTTTACCATCTGAGGGCATCTTAGATGTTGAGGGTGAGGAATGGGATGAATAAGGCTTGGAGAAGGTGCAGGGAGAGTGTAGGAGAGAAGGAGAGAGGGGAGAGGGAAAGTGAGATACTAAGGTCAGAACAACACTGAGTCTGACGCAGTCAGGATAGTTCAGGAGTTGGTTGGGACCTTGTATGGACAAGCAGGAAAGGACAGGAAGGAGGGTTTGAGGATCCCAGTTGAAACTGAGTTAGACGAAGCCCATTGGGGACAGTCAGATAAGAAAGGGCCTGTTGGCTGTCAGACAGATAGTTTCATGTGTCTACAGTGACCCTCTGATGGGTTTTATCTTTTTTTTTTTTAAACATAAGGAAATAAAAGTTCCGAGAGTTTGAATGTTGTTCGAGTTCTTAAGGCAGAGACAGAACTTAGATCCAGATTGTCAGAATCCAAGGCCAGTGTTCTTTCTACGGGTCATACAAAGAACTTTCTCCTGAGAAAACTACAGAAACCTCTAGTGAATATGGGAGAGAGAAAGAACAATGGTAGAGTCATGATCTCCATGATCTTGACCCCATGATCTAACATGATCTCCACATTAGATTACTATTTTTGCTTTCTGGAGCCATTCTTGAAGTTTTTTAGTCCCAACAAAATGCTTGTGTTAAATTTATCCTTTTAATATAAATATCATTGTGTGTGCATGTGTGTATGTGAGTGTGTGTGTGTGTGTGTGTGTGTGTGTGAGTGTTACTAGGGATTGAACACAGGGGCACTTTACCACTGAGCTATACCCCCAGCCATTTTTATTTTTATTATGAGACAGGGCCTCATTAAGTTGCCTAGACTGGCCTTGAATGTGATCCTTCTGCTCAGCCCCTGTAGTAGTAGTTGGGATTACAGGTGGGTGCAACTGCAACTGGCTAAATACCCATTCTTGATACTCATATTATTGGGAAGTATCAAACCTACTTGAACCTCATGGAAAGACCTAATGGTCTTTTTTATTATATGGATCAGATTTATCCACTGCATAGGTAGAATTTTTTCTGCAGATGTTACTGGTGTGCATATTGTTTTTGTGGTCTTGATTATTGTGGTTGCAATGGCTTAATTTCTCTAGGTATGAAAAACAATGCATTTGAAATACTTTTCTCTCTGAAAATTTAGATTTGGATAGAACCAGCCAACTGAGTTATTCTGAGATCCTGTCTTACAAAGATCATGCCATCTCTGTTACCTCACGGTCCCCAAGTGAGCGAGGAGACAACAGACATCATGGCACCTCTCACCAAGAGACCAGTGGGGTTCGAAGCCTCAGTTGTCAGTCCACAGAGGGCAGCTTGGAGATGGAAACAGATTTTAATAACCGGGGATTTGAAGATTCCTATGCTACTGACAGCTCCTCAGTATGGAGTCCAGAGGTGAGTTATTTGTTTTCCATTCTTTGCTTTATCTATCAGTGTATATTTTTTGGGTTCCTCTCCCCATCTCTTTCTTCTTCCATTTTCTTCTCCTTACTCTCCTTTCACCAAGTTTTTTCCAGAAAGAAAACTTTGCCTTGAAAAACAAAGACCTAAAATACCCATTTTTTTAAAAATAAATTTTTCTTTAGATAACCAAAGTCCCTGAGCACAAGAATAAAAGAATCACAAGTAAATTTGTTTCAAATGCAAAGAAAAGAATGCAAGATAAAAAAGGAAGAAGAATAGTGATAAAATGACCCCTTACAGGACTTATTTTTATACAAAGAAAACTTTTAGTTCTTTGGAGAGGTTGGTTTATTTCCTTCCTGGTTGCATATCCAAAATCTTTAGTTGTGATCATTTGAAATGGAAATTGAGAATTTCACTAAAATGAAGTAGGCCTCCAAATAAAATTATGCATGATATTACGATGAGGGTCTTGCTGCATGTGTTAGTATATTTGTTAGCTTTTAATTGAATTGGAGGTCTAGGAGATGACAGTCGTCTATAATGACCCTCTAGCCTTTGAATAAATCTCTGATGAAAGATGCTTCTTCTGAATTTCTTTTTCAATTAAATCTGGTCCCTAATATGCCTAACCATCTAGAGATATGACCAGAGGGGATGATGGGAATAGCTGCCATTTATTGAAATGCCAGTTAGTACACCCTAGTAAGAAGAATTTTACAAACATTGTTTTATCTTTCATACATTACCAGTCATTCTTCATTAGCTAGATCCCCTCCAATCCTAATTCCATGACACTGGAAGGTATTAAATAGTAGTTTTTAGTACCTAATATGGAATTGATTTTGATGAAATAGGTCATATAAGTATATAAAACATGAAGCTGTGAAGATAGAGGAAGAGAAGGGTGAATGGATTTTATTAGTTTCAGTCTGAGAATCCTGAGATTCAGGATGAATCTCTTATTAGTACAGAAACACACACACACACACACACACACACATACACATACATACACATACTCACTCTGAATGAATGCTCAAGGAAACACAAAAGAAAATCATGTTCCAAAATCGTACTGCAGATATGCTGGGGAGTGTAGGGAGCACGTAAGGAGGGGTGTGCGAGGGTGTGTGTGCACATGCCTCTGTACCTCTGTGTTGGCGTTTCTGCCAAGGACCAGGAGTGGTATCTCAGATGTATGGTTTGTACAGCTTATTAAAAGCTTGCTATAGAGGTATTCAAGGCATTGACCTCATCAGCTTTGTTAAAAAGAAGAAAGAAAGAGCCAGATCAAATCCCACATAGTAACATTTAAAGATATTCATTTTGGCTCCCTCACCACAAAAACAAAACAGAGCTCTTCACCTGCCTGTTTGTACTCTGCTTGGTAACTGTGCCATCAGGCTGGTAATCGCTTCTCCATGGAACCTCTTGCTGACCTGCCCTGGGGAGCCTGAAGAGAAGATGTGTTGAGGGTACTAAATGTTCTCAGACTCCCCAAATACCCAGACATCTCTGTGTGCTCCATTCAACCTCCTATCTATTTCAAGACAAAAGCTGTAATTTGGTGCTCCTACAGTAGAACTTCAAATCCAGCTCAGAGGCAGTTCCCGTAACTGTCTGCTCTGCAGGCTTAGCTCGCCTCTTAAGAATTGATTTATTTGCCTCTTAGCTGCGTTAAGAACCCCATCTTTCCCCCATGTATCTGGCATTGGGAACGTGTTGTGGGTCTGTTTACTTTGGCCACACAGATGACATCAACACTATCTTACTAAAACAGAAAGCCTTTTCAGTTTGACAGAAAATCTTTAAACCTACATGGGTTTTGACAGGTTGACACAAGTATTCCCATCTTAAAGAAAAAACCCAGGATATTAGATCTCAAGGAATCATGAATTTTGTCTCTGAAGGAAACCAGTCCTGCCGTGTGATACCTGCCAGGCTGATGGATTTTCAAGCGCTGCTCTTCTCTGTTGACAAAGGCCATTGACTTTTTTCTACAGACTGAGGACTTGGCAGGGAAGACAATGAGAGGTGGTTGGCGATTTCCAGCACACAGGGAGGCAGGTGTCCCACTTTTCATCTCTGCTTTCCACTGATTAATTGGTTGGCCTTGAGAAGTTAATTAAAATCTGCCAAATGGGGATAAGAATGAAGAGATTTTACCTTGCAGGAAGGTCAAATGGATTAGCGGAATTAACAGTACCCACAGGAGGAGCTCCTTCAGTTGCCTGGTGATAGGCAGTGTGTGTTGAAATAATTAATTGCTTTGCAAATACCAACCTTTGCAAATCTCCATTTCACATCAACCCAAGAAGGGGCCACGAAGCCCAGTTTTCATGGGCCACAGCCTCAACAGACCCCTGCAGAATTTGGCCATTTGGCTTCACGCAGACTTCTTAGGATGGTTGTGGAAGAGCTTTACCCAGGACACCTGTGGAACATAAAGGTGGAGTGAGCATTTACCCGAAGAGATAGCCTGAAAGAGAAATGGAAAGATCTTCATTAACTAGGAATTTTTTACCTTAGCGTTCAAGTTGATGATAAATCTAGGAAAAACATGTTAATTAATATTAAGAACAGGCCTAAAGGGTGTGAAATTGACAGTAATATTTTCCAGCTCCCACCTTCTTCCCTCTTCATCTCGCACATTCACTATACATACAGATAATTATGGCAAAAGGTTTTGGGAAGCTAAAGGAAGGCCACATGGTTTAACAGAAGTTTAAGATTTTGAGTATTGCATACTGGTTAAGGCAAGGCCATAGGCTCAGACTGGCAGAGAATGAGCCCTGGGTGATTCTGGCTGGGCACTAGACTTTGGCATGGGGGTGGGAGGTGTTAGTTATTTAACCTTTCTTAACTATGATTTATTCCTCCAAGACATGAAGCTATTTAGATACCTACTTCATTAAGTTGATGTGAATGTTTAAAAAGATAAAGTTTCTTAGGTTCTGCAATAAAGCAGAGCTTAAGACAAAGACTTTGGTAGGGCCTGCACTCCCAAGGAACCAGACTGAAAGATGAGGGGGTAAGGCAGGGAAGATTCAGTATGACATCTTCCCCTGAGTTAGCTGCTGCTCACAGTAATTAATTGCTTTATCTTGTTGGGACTGCACTCTCAGAAGCTATATTAGCTGAACTGAGGATGTCTGACCCAGGGGGAAACTTTGTTGCATGGGACATTAACCCCAGCATACTTTGGACTTTCCATGTGTGGTGTGAAGCAGCGTTATGCAGCTTTCTAAGCCTTGGAATCAGCAGGCCAATAATGAAATCTGAGAACTATGTTTTAGGAGCAGCAGATAAGAACTTCAGGGGTTGTGCCAGGCTGAAGCCACTTAGAGTCCAGAGACACTGTGCCTGCAGGAAAGATGGAATCAGAGGAGAGGCCAAGAAGATTTGAAGGGTTTAAGTGCTGGCTTTTTATGGTCTCTAAAGGATTGTATATGGTACCCAGCATAAGGAATGGCTTAGTAGATATTAGCCATTATTACTTGTGTCTATACAAGCAATAGAGGGATGATTGAGAGTAGGCTAAAATAGGTGGGAATTTTAAGAAGAGTCAAGGGAATTTGAGAAAAGACAGCAACTTGATTTTTGAGTTGGCCTAACTCCTTGGAGACTTGCTTCTAATATTATATATACACTAGTCGGTTGTATTCAGAGGTCTCTATAGCAACCATTTTCATCACTTGAAACTAAGTACCTCTGAATAGAAACGTTCATACATGATCGCATGCTCAAAGGAAAAGATATAAGAAGCTTCCCTTATTTTACAAGACATCTGAATTTTCTTGGCAGCCTAATTTTAATCTTAAAAGAGAAAGGCACTTGTGACATGTCTACAATTTGTCAAGTCCTCTATTTTTTACAACATTCCTATACAGTGGGTATTATCCCCATTTTACTATTGAGGAAAGTGCAGTGTGGAAAGGATTAAATAACTTGCTCAATGTCATAGAGCTAGTAAGTGGTAGAACTGGGATTCCTAGGGATGTTAGATTCCAGAGAACCATGTACTTTCCCTTGGACTCCTTGGGCAAGTTTCACTGCTGAATGTACATTTTGAGGTGTTTTATTATAATGTCTGAAATGAAGAGCTCTCTCAATTAGTGAAGTCTGGTGTCCAGTATAAATAAGAACTAACTTAATAATAAGAAGCAGTCCAAAGTTTAGTTCCAGATAAAAGCTAGACCTTCAAAGAAAAATTAAAATTATATTGATATTCCTTATAATTTGTTGGTGGGGTGATTCATTATAGTAAATGACATTCAGCTCAGTTTCTCCTGGGTGAGCCAAACCCATGTGACTACAGAAAATTGCTATCCAAGGGTGTGTTCCATAAAGAGAGGGGCTTTTTTAGAAATAGCACCAGTCCATTGGTGGGAATACATAGTATGGTGTCTGTTTGAAGCAGGTATTTTCATATGTATTAAAACATCATAACCACGCTCTATCAAGTAGGCATATTAATGTGTGGTTTTGGTTACAATATGCAGAAGCTGGGCTATTTGGCCAGGGTCAGAAAAGCTCATCAGTGATGGAGTCATTTTTTCAATTCAAGTGCTCTGGCTTCAGGTCCAGTGTTGCTTTTTGCTAAGTGGTTGCTGGGGCTGTCCTCCCTAACTTTTGCTATTCCAATTGTGGTCTGAGGCCAGCATGCCTTGTGAATGTCTTTGAAGTGCAGAATCTCAGGCCTCACCCCACACCTACCAAATCAGAATCCTTGGATTATTCAGGTCTACATTAAACTCTAAGAAACTGAGCCCTAAACCTTTTCTCCTGTATAGATTAAAGATATACTGAAGAATCACCTTACCAGGAATCACATTAGATTTTATGTCTATAGCGGGTTCTGTGCTGCAGAGGATAGGCCTAATCTCAATCAATTCTCCAAAGAACTCAAGAAAAAGTTGCCTGTTGGCAATTGCATGGTTGACTTAATTTTCAACAATAGTGGACAGTTGTGCTTTCTGAGAGTCAGCATATCAGAAAACACTTTGCAAAATATAAAATCTTTATTTATTAATTCCAAAAACATTCATAAAGGCTCACCATATGTCAGGCAGTGTGCCCTCTAAGAATTCACAGTCTAAGGGAAAGAGATCAGTAAATAGACCTTTTTAACATAGAAGGTCATGCACTGACAGTCAAAAAGCTTGGGATTCTGAAGGAGCACCAAGGGCATGAACCTGTCCAAATGCAATTAGGCACATCATCATTTTCATTCCTAATCTTTTGTTCCATCCCCAACAGGAACAGGACAGGACCAGCTTGCAGGTGCCATCTGGGGTCTTGGATCCCATCTCCAAGTGTGGTGACCTAGATGTCATCTTTGAATATCGAGCTGCGACCCAGAAGCTCACAGTGACCATTGTGAGAGCACAGGGCCTCCCAGATAAGGACAGAAGTGGCGTCAACTCCTGGCAAGTTCATGTAGTGCTGCTGCCCAGTAAGAAACAGAGGGGCAGGACGAGCATACAGAGGGGGCCCCACCCTGTCTTCAAGGAGAAGGTCACCTTTGCCAAGCTAGAGTCCAGAGATGTGGCTTCCTGTGCTGTCCGCTTCCGACTGTACGCTGCCCGTAAGATGACCCGAGAGAGAATGATGGGGGAGAAGCTCTTCTATCTTAGCCACCTACAGCCAGAAGGGGAAATGAAAGTGACTCTGGTTCTGGAGCCAAGAAGCAATATAAGTGTGAGTATGTTAAATGGTGCTGCTAATGATGCGGTGTTCGAAGACCTGGGATTGTCAGTCCTTGATTTAGTACATTCAGCTTGTGAATGCAGAGACCTTAATTTAATTTTCCATTTGGCTCTCTTCATCTTTATAAGCCATGATTTGCACTTCATGGTATTATGGGTCTTTCATGCCTGTCTTCCTGATAACCTGATGGATGTATTCCCCGTTCATTTATGGAAATGACAGCAGCAGTGTGGTAAAGGGCATGGAAAAACCTGGAGAGGTGACTGTGCTTTCTGGTTAGTGGATAAGTGGTCCTAACCCTCCAGTCCCCAGTATGTATTATGGTGAATCTAAGAGATGGGACTTTCAAGGCAAGGTCCTAAACAAGGATGTGGGAGCATTGTAGAATACCAGCCCTGAACCCTAGCTACTTCTTAGACCTTCCATTTATCGGACTGGCCTCTTCCCACATACCTCATTCTGCTTTCTGCCTCAGGGCTTTAAGGGAAGACAACATAGCTTGTGTGTCTACATGATGGGCAGCCCGCTTTTGCCCTGGGTTGTATGTCATCTAGTGTGAAGATCACCTTTTACAAAATCATGTAAAAATATCAGGTAGCTATGGGCTGTTGGGCCAGTCAGCCACTCATTCAAAGATGTTTCCTGCCAAGTACTGTAGAGACAAAGCAAGGCACATGCACACACAAACTGAGCAGCTAGTGCTCCAGGGTCCAGTGTGGAGAGTGTTTACAGGCAGACCCCTTGTCAGGAGAGAGTGACAGAGGCTGCTGTTTGTTTAGAAGGGTCAGGGGAGGTTTCTTTGAGGTGGTGATAAAGCAGAGCTCCAGCAATTGAGGGAAAAAGACTGGTGGCGTGCAGAGGTGGAGGATTTCAGGCACATGTAGTCTTGGGGAGGTGGAGAGAAGCTTGCTTTGTTGGAGGAAGAACAAAGGAACCAAAAAGGCTCCTTGATCACAGTGAGAAGAGATCTGTCCATTGGAATTTCACATGGTGTCTCCACATGGTCAAACTTGAAATCCTGATTTTTGCCTCCCTAAATCTATTACACCTGCCATCTTCCATGTCTCAATTAAAAGCAATAGAATCCTTCCAGTTGCTAGGGCTAAAATCTTTTCTGCTTGAAATCCTCTGAGCTGTATTTTCAAATGCAACCAGATGCTGGTCCTCTGCTGGATTACTGAAATAGCCTCTAGCTGATGCTCTTCTGATACTGCTTTTGCCCCCTATAGACTATTCCTGTCATGGAGGCCAGAAGGATTCTGTTAAAACAAAACCCAGATCATATGTCACTTCTACTCAAATCCCTCTTTTGTTTGAGCTCTGGTAACATATATCTGAAACCATGGAAATCAGAATCCTCAGGTCAGAAAGGACTCTGGACTATAAAACATAGGTATAATAAGTATGTTCACACCCATGGTTCTCTGTACCAGGTCCTGGGGCTCTGTGCTAGAGGCACAGATTGCATGGGGGAAAGGAGCCAATGTGAAAGATCTCTGAAGGTGAAAATTCTTTCATTGCTCAGCCATTTATGGGGCATGATTATGTGCTGTATATTAGGCTATGCATTGTGGACTAAGAGATTTAGAAGCCACAGTTTATGCACTAGGAACTGAGAAAGGGATACAGATTTTGGAATTTGATGGGCAAGGCAAGAAGTGCAGTGACAGGTGCCACAGTAGGAGCTTCTGTAGAAGCACAGGGGTGGGGGTGGCCCTCCCCCAAACAAAGCATATATTTTGTTGCTGGATTTTTATCTTCTAGACAGCAGAGCCTGTGAGGCACCTGTCAAAACCACCTGGCCCTATAATTTACAAATGGTATTCCATGAAAGCTTGGGGCTCTTAGAAATACCCATGTTTTGGGTAAAAAGGATATTTCCCTGCTGATATGCAGAATATTTTATTCCTTTTGTTAGTTTTGCTTATTGGGTTCTTGATAAGAAGTTTTAGGAAATGATTTCAGACAGAAGAGAGTTTTAAGTGAAGTCTAACATGCTTATTTCCAGGGAAGAGGTGTATTAGAGGTGCTGGCCGGCCTGCTGTAGCTGGGCTGATGCCTACACCTGCCCCTCAGTGAGAATCAGCATTCTAATCTACTTTATTGCCCTTCTCCTGATGTCCCTGGTGTATAAATCCGATGATCATAAGAAGCACACATGTGAATAAATGCGCCGGGAAGCTTGGGCTCTCTTCTGGGCTCACCTGGCCCTGTGAGGTCACTGAGATGCATAGTCCAAGTGTTGGCTTCTTTATCAAACAGTTGTGAAAGGGCTCATTTTCTATGTAATTGATTTCCTTAGGAGGTAAAATTGAGCATTTGGTATATACCTAACAACCTTGAAAGTAGGACTAGGGGCCAAATATCCTATGTCGTGGTCAATGTCCAGTGGTCAATTCTTGAATAGTTGAGAGACAAAAATGCCTCTTGTATTGCTACATTCATCAAGAGGGTGCAGAGAACAGAAGCAAATCCCAGGCCTGGAGTGGATGGGTTCCACGGAAACATTCAGGCGCAAATTACACAGGAGGGAATTTTGGTCTATATTAAATGTATTATTAGCTCTCCATGTATCTTAGAAGGTTTGATTTACACTAGTAATAACATCTTTGTCCGTTTTGTCTTTAGAGAGGAAATATTGAATGGAGACAGCTCTTGGAACAAATATGTCAGCTAGTAATGAAGAGGATCTCATCCGTGGCTGCACTCCCTGGGCACATTGTAATTCACACTGAGTGCGCCCTTAGTAATCTTTGGCAGTCATTGAGATCGGGTCACAATTTCACCAAACATAATATCGGCTTTCTCTAAAAGAGAGTAGTGCAGTGTGGGCCAATGGATTCTTTGTTGTTCTTCCCCTCCAGAGTGGAGAGTCGCCGCTCAGCCCATCTGCAGTTTCTCACAGTGATAGTGCTTCATCCACGCAGTCGCTGTCTCATGGAGGGGCGCCAGAGCTGTTGGTGGGGCTGTCCTACAATGCCACAACGGGGCGATTATCTGTGGAAATGATCAAAGGCAGCCATTTCCGAAACCTCGCTGTTAACCGAGCACCTGGTAAGTCGTGTGTCTGATCCCTCCAGCTCTGGTACTCACGGAAGCAAGTGGAAGGCTACATCTGCTTTCATCTCCATTCTTTAATTTTGGCAGTAAAAATGATCTTGGTATGGCCTCACAAAGCAATACCTCTGGATTTCTGAATGGCTTTCTATTTAATTAGACTGAAGGCTTCTACCATATCTCGATGCAACTTGACATGAAATAGACTGGCCTGCGTGTTTATATTGTTGAAGGAGAAGGAATGATAATGATGTCTTTTCAGCAACATCATTGGTATGAGCAATTCAAATCTGCCCACATGTCACAGGCCCTCAACTTTAAAGTGGCAGAGCTCTGATTTTGGAGGGAGGCAAATCTGGCATCGAATTCCAGCTCCACTACTTACCCATTAGCTTAGTTCTGATCTTGTATGATTTACCTCTTTTCTGAACCCGAGTTAATATATCTGGGAAAAAAGGCTAATAATCCCTTCCCCACAGGGTTATTTTTGGGTTTAAATTAACTTCTGTAATTTTAGGGTTTAGCACAGTGCCTAATACTTAGTGAGTACATAAGGAATGTTAATGGTTACGATGATGATGGAAAAAGATGTGGAGGAGGCAGATCTGGGGCAATGCAAGACTATTTACCAGGGAAAATGACCATTTCTGAGGTCATTTAGGAATAAGGATGTAAGACATACTCTATGATTGTAGTCCAGGGTTCAGGAAGCCACATCAAATAGCCACTGCTGCTGTCTCAACAGCCTCTCAACCTGGGAAGTTGTAGACTGAACATAGGAATAAGGCTGTTTAAAAAAAAAAATTAGCTCACCATTTTATGATCTTGCTTGTTAGAAAAGAAAAACAGCATAGACAGTTGGTTTCTGTCTCACTTTTGCCTTCTAAACATCATGCAAAAACATCTCATCAGAGGATCCTAATTGGTATCTAGGATACTAGCTGCAAGAGAGTCTGAGAATGTTGAATTCTAGCATTTCACACATAGGAAGTTAAGCTAGTAGAGGGTAGAGTGGAGGGCAAGAGGCCTGCTGACCCCAGGCACCAAAGTCTTATTGAAAGAAGAATGAGATCAATAGAAATGTGGTATGCTGAAAGAGTCAGTAGGCTCTGGCCTCATGTGCAGCAGCAAAGTGCGTGCATAGAAAAGGGTCATTTCCTATAACTGAATCTGGGCTCCTTCTCCTTTTGCCCTTCACTGTGTTGCAGACCCCAAGACATTTGTTGTATGTGTGTATCTTTGTTAGGCAAGCTGTATTAAAGCCACATTGGAGCAAGTTAGTAAGGAAAGCCCTAGCACTCTGAGTAACAGAAAAGCCCAGGTGCATAACCCATATTCTGTGCTGATGCTCAGAGCCAGGTGAGACCTATTTAGAATGCATAATAGATGCTGATTATTAATTGCACAGCTAGAGTCTCTGCTAGATACAGTTTTGTTTTCCAATACAGCTCTGAATTTACTAAATGATCTGAATATACTACTTCTCCTTCAGAGATTTGGCCAATCTCTTTTCTTGTTCTCCTGAGATCTGGTAAGGTATAAACAATTTTTTTTTTTTTTTAGGAATGTGATGGAGATGCAGGGAATGATGGAGATGTAGATCACACAGACATAACCTATTCAGATCCATGCTGGGAAGCTTTGTTTTATGTGCTTGGTGGTAGTAGCCAATATAGAGGAGAAGAAATCAGTCAGAGGCTGCCAAACAAAGACGTGAATTCAGGCTCTCCTCCTTACTAACTGTGATTTACTGAACTCTTCTGAATTTTAAATTCAAAATGGGGAACAGGGGTGTCATAATAATGTATGCTTTATAGGTGGAATAGTACACATAAAGTTGTGGTATTAAGGGTGGTACTATTGTGCACTTCTAAATTTTTATATAAAAGAAACATGCCAAAGAGGAAATTCTTGTAAACATTTAAAACCGCATAGAAAAAAAAAAAGACCAGTCCTAATTTAGAAATTGGTTTAATTACAGAAGTTTAAGTCAGTGTGGCATTTAGTACACGATTTGTCATAGACATAGTGTTGCAATTTATCCTAAAATATAATTGACATACTCTATCTTTGCAACAAAAGTATTAGAAAACAATGCTGTTGTGAGGTTATTAATTAAAACAGAAACCCAGTAGTGAAAACAAAAGGTTTTTTGTCTGTCTAAAATGCTGGTACTTGAGGAAAAGCCAGTTTAATTAGGAGGGGATGAGAAAGTAGAAAGTTCCTTTGTGGAGCTTCTGAAAGGGACCTCTTGGTACTCTCAAGAGCTTTAGATGTTGACAGCTTCGGTTCTTCATTATGTCTCCTTCATTATGGTGCTAGCACTACTGTGACAGTTATCAGATAAGTTTAGGATACATTTTTAGTTCCCATATGGAAGAGAACACGAGTTTTATGAGGTAACTGAGCAGAGTTGGGAGAAAGAGGGGGAGAAGGAAAGTGAGGAGAGCCAGGAGATGAATGGCACTGAGTGGGGCCTAGGGGAGGAAGCATGCCAAGCGCCCTGGTCCCCATGTGGGGGCGGGGCAGGCAGCCCTGCCTGAGTCCCCAGGGGCTGCCTGGGAGGGCAGAGGCATGCCCAGGAAACTAACGTGAGCAGAAGGCACAAATACTGTGTTTGTGGCTGTCAGCTCAGGTGGTGTTACTTCCCCCATAAAACAGGACATCAGTCCCACTTCCCAGAGTGATTATAGTCATGGAAAGAATGGTGCTTGGGTGAATGGGAGGGAAAATAGGTGGAACTCGACTCTAGAATATTTTTAATGTTTTACATCTTGCTGGAAACAGAGACAAAGGCTCATAATTAAAAGTGAGAATCTTTTGCCTCTGAATATATCATTAAACAAAAGATAGCTTTGAACTTGCCAACTGGACCCAGTCAGATGATTGTTTTGATATTTTAAACTTTTCTTTCTAAGCAAGATAGAGGAGTCAGACAAATAATAGATGAAATTCTTGTACTCGATTAGGGTCTTGGCACAAATAAGCTGTGGAAATAGTACTATATCCTCTGCCAACTTCTGAGGTGAGAACCTTGTGGAAGGTGAGACCCAGTGAGGTTGGCTTCACACTGATAGTAGGAGATTGTGGGAGCAATGAAAGGGATGAGAGTTCCCACCAGCACTAGTCAGACCAATCAGAGTCTCTACTACCCTCAATGAATGGCTGAAACTAAAAAGGCTGATGAGGATGTGGAGAATGCGTTGGTGGTAGAAGTGAAAAATAGAACAACCACTCTGGGAAAAGACCTGAAAATTTCTTATACTAGAAGTTCCACTCTTAGGCATTAACCCATAATTCAAAAAACAAACAAACAAACAAAAACACACAAGAATGTTCATAGCAGCTTTATTCATGATGGCAAAAGTGAAAGAGAGTCCTCATGTCCATCCATAGGAGATTGACTGAGTAAACAAATTAAGATATATTTGTGTGATGGAATACTAATTAGCAATACAAAGGAAAGAAAATTAAAGCAATATGGAAAAATCACAAAAACTTACTGAATACCTAATGCATGAATCATTTGGTGTGAAGTTCTATAACAGGCAGAACTAACCTATAGTAGGAAGAAAAACAGAGGAATGTTCTGGGGTGAAAGGAATGTTGCATAGTTTGGCAAGGGGTCTGAATAGAGGCATGTATCTATCACTACTCATTGAATGGTACTCAGCTTTGTCAATTTTATTGTTTCTAAAATTTACCTTCAAAAAGAACCATAGAGAGATTCTAGATGGCCAGTGAGAGGAAGGGTACATTCATAGTTGCTCTCTGGCTTGGGATTCAAGCAACAGGAGTACTGCTTCTCAACAAGGTGGGTGAAAGAAGGATTGACTAAAATTCAATATTGGACAATCAGAATATCTTAGAGACTCAGAAATTTGGGCACAGTATACAGAGAAGAAAGAGAATATTGGAAGCCAAGCCAGTTGTGGTAGTGGTAGCAATACTGGTTTTTCAGAAAGGGAGGGATAACAGAGAGAGAAACACAATGGATGAATTTCACGTGGAAAAACCTGAAATCAGAAAAACAATCTAAACTTGGCTGATCCAGAGCCTGAACTATAAAGTGGGTGCTTGAATAGTGCTGTTTCTTAACTGGCTGCAGAGACCTTAAGGGGGAGCTATTTTGAGGCACCTATGCCACAGCTGCAGAGCTGGGAGATCATAGCAATTGCTGTACTCTCCAGGCAGGCCACCTATTGAATAGTCTAGGATTTGGCCAGCAGAACGTGAGTGAAAGTGAAAGAGGCACAGGAATTGTTCCCAGAATGAGTCAAGTCAGAAAAGTGATGGGGATCTCAACTACTTTTCCTTTGAGTCTGGCAACTCATGTGATGAGCTGAAGTGGGTCAGGAATCTGGATAGGAGGATGTGAATACTCTCAGGGACAAAGTCTGGGAAGGCTGTGTATTTGGGTAGAAGAGTGTGTGAATAATGGAGTCCCCTACCCCATAAGTAGAAGTTTTAGGAGGCTCCTGATATCTAGAACCACCCCCACCCCCAATAGATTGGCAAATGCCAGGCCCAAGGGGTGTGTTTATCTAGTCTTGCCAGAGTAGATACCACCCAACAAAGCCTCTAAGGCCTGATTAGACCAAAGCCCCAGCCAACAGAACTCTTCCTATAGAACTCTGCAGCACCCCCAACCTGAGAGTTGCGTTGATCTGGTCTGTGAAGACAATACTCCGATTGACAATACTTCCCATTCCTTCATACCTCACACTGGTGAGAAGGAAGCTGAGAACTCTTTCAGCCAGCTTCAGTCTTGGGCCACTCCAACTGGCAGCTCAGTGAGCAACACAAAAAGAGGCAAGGGTTTACAATCCCTAGCCCTTGCTTTCTCAGAAGAAATGGAAAGAACAACAGTTGGGCATAGAATGACCATCCATTCTTTTCAACTATTTTGACCACCTCCATGGAGATGATTCCCTCATTTTTCATTAAGCATTGTTTTTAATTTCTGTGTTCTTGTTGTGGTGCTTGGTTCATGGACATATGTACTTATATATTTTTTGTTTGTTTTTAATTTTTTACTCCATCTGCTATTATTTTTATTTATTTATTTTTATGTGGTGCTGAAAATCAAACCCGTGCCTCACATGTGCTAGGCAAGCACTCTTCTACTGAGCCACAACCCAGACCCTCATTTTAGCATTTTTTTAAATGTAGTTGTTTTTCCTTGCCTTGTCTTTTGAGGGCTAGGGGTTTTGTTTTGTATATTTTGGTTTTGTTTTGTCTTTATTTGTTTCTCTTGTTTCTTTCTCTTTTCTTCTCCTTTGGCTAATAGCCAAATTCTCCTGTTCTCTCTTTCTCACTCCCTTTACTTTGTTTATTCTATTCCCCCCCCCCTTATAACCATCAGTTGCTACATCTCTTCTGTATTCTTTGTGTTTACTTTTTGTGAAATTATAAACTCTTTTCTACCTTTCTATCACATTTTCTTTTAACTGTATTTTTACAATCTTTTAGAAATAATAGGATTATATAATTCCTGCCCCCACAATTCGAGCTGTTGCAATTATTACTGGATTAATAATTGTAATATTGCAATTATGTGGATGACATAGTTGACACCTGCTTGATTTGATGCCAGATATAGTTTATGATTATTTATTGTATTGGTTTTGGTATTGATAATTGCTTATCCCACCATTTCTGTCCTTTTTTGTGGTCATTAACATTGTAGATGGCATAGTAGGAACCATTATTTTTATTTTAATGCTATATATTGTCTGTATAAGTTGTTTTGCTCTATTTTGTGAGATGCTGGGAACCTATATGAACACTAGACGTTCACAGGGTAGAGCCTTTGTTGCTGAACTAAACTCAGTAAAAAGACAGTGTGTACCTTTCTCACACACAAACTGATGACTCTCAATTTTCATCTAGACTTTAATACAAAGAACAGAAGAGACAATAACCCAAATGAATGACCATACCTCAAGTAGAAATGGCTAGAGGCAGATCCTCAGATGCCACTCTTGGATATCCACTGCCACAGAAAAAACATAATGAACACAAAGGTTGTGGATCCCATACCTACAAGGGGAGTCTCAATCTAGATCACTCTAAGACACTCTGATAAGTGAAGATTGTGCCCTAAAAAGGCCCACACTTAAGAGAAAAACTCCAAATATATGCGTAAAACCCAACACAGAAATACAAGAAATAAGAAAAAGCAAGGTAGCACAATACCTCCTAAATTTAATAATTCATCAGCAGCTTATCCCAAAGATAGTTGAATGAAGTGAATGAAATATTAGACAAAGAATTCAAAAGAATCATTATAAAAGTGATCAATGAATTCTAAGAAAACACAGAAAAATAACTGAATGAATTAAGAAAGTCAATACAGTATATGAATGAGGAAATTCAATACAGAGATAGAGATATTGAAAAAGAACCAAACAGAAATCTTGGAAATAAAAGACATAATAAATCAAATAAAATATTCAGTTGAAAGTCTCTCTAATAGAGTAGATCATGCAGAAGACAGAATTTCAGAGCCAGAAGATAATGTGGCCAGCCTAACACATTCAGATAGCATTAAAGAAAGAAAATAGTAACCAAGATCAGAAAACAAAAAATCTCTAACAACATTAAGAGCCCAAATTTAAGGAACATTGGAATTTAGAAAGATTATGAGGTGCAGGCTAATGGAGTGGATAATCTCTTCAGGGAAATAATAACAGAAAAATTTCCAAATCTTGAGAATGAGATAGACTTACAGATACAGAAAAATTCAGAACCCCAAATAGATAAGATCAAAAAGAAATCTCTCCATAACACATTATAATTAAAATACTTAACATACAGAACAAAATACAATTTTAAAAGCCTCAAGAGAAAAACATAAAGTCATATTTCAAGGCAAGCCAATCAGAATCACTTCCAGTTTTTCAGCACAAACTTTTTAAAACCAGGGGGTTTGTAATGATGTGTTCCAAATCCTGAAAAAAAAAAATAACTATCAATCAAGATTGCTATATCCAGTAAAGCTATATATCCTTCAAAACTGAATAAGACATAAAATACTTCCAAGATCAACAGAAACTAAAAGAATTTACTACTATTAAACTCACAGTACAGAATTTACTTAAAGAAATATTCCATACAGAAGAAATAAAAAACAAACCTCAGAGCTCACAAAAGAAATATCATTTGAAGACAAGATAAGCAAATGAAAAACAGGATCAAATTAAACATTATAAATAAATCAAAATGACAAGAATTAATAAACCTCTATAATAAAACTGATGCAAATGGTCTCAACTCTCCAATTAAAAGACATAGGCTGGCAGAATTTATTAAAAAAATAAGACTCAACTATATGTTGTTTGCTGGAGATGCACCTTACAGGTGTCACAGACAGAAAGTAAAAGGATAGAAGTTGACATACCATGCAGATGGAGCCCCAAAATAAGTAGGAGTAGCTACTCTCATATCTGACAAAGCAGACTTCAAACCAAAATTAAATAGAAGAGACAAAGAAGGTCACTTCATCCTGGTAAAGGCAACAATCCATCAAGAATATGGAGCAATTATAAACATTTATGTCCCAAATTTGGATGCAACTAATTACATAAGAGACACTACTTAAATTGAAGCCTCAGATAGACTACAGTACAATAATACTGGATGCTTTTAAAACACCTTTTCACTAATAAATAGGTCATCCAGACACAAATTCAGAAAAGACTCTTCAGATGTAAAAAAATACAAATCAAGTGGACTTGACAGACATCTATAGAATATTTCTTCCAACAACAAACACACTTTCTTTTCAGTTTCTCACTATTTTAGGCTACAAAACAATTCTTAGCAAATATAAAATATTGATATAATGCCTTGCATCTTATCTGTTCATAACGGAATGAAATTAGAAATTAACATCAAAAAGCCCTAAAAAAACTATATAAACACATGGAAATTGATACACATTTCAATAATGAATGAGTGATAGAAGAAATCAAGAGAGAAATTTAAAAATTCTTAGACTGAAATGAGAATGGCGAAACAGCATACCAGAACCTCTGAGACATAAGAGGTTATATTATGAAGGACATAAGAGGAAACAGCTTTCATAGAGGAAAGCTTAGAGCATGAGTGCCTACATAAGAAAATCAGAAAGATTCCAAGTAAACAACTTAATGATGCATCCCAAGGCCCTTGAAAAGGCACAAACCGATTCCAAAACCATGGAAGGAAGAAAGCAAATAATTAAGATCAGAATTGAAATCCATGAACTTGAGAATCAAAAAAAAAAGAAAGAAATATAAAAAAATCAATGAAACAAAGAGTTGGTTCTTAGAAAAGCTAAACAAGACTGATAAACCTTTAGCCAAACCAAAAGCAAATAAGACCCAAATTAATAACATTAGAGCTGAAATAGGAGAAACTACTACAGGTTACAGAAATCCAGTGGGTCACTAGGGGCTATTTTGAAAATTTATATTCCATGAAATTGGAAAACCTAGAAGAAACAGATACATTTCTAGGAAGATACAATCTGCCAAAGCTGAGCCAAGAGGACATAGAGAACCTAAACAGAATGATAACTAGCAATGAGATAAAAACAGTAATAAAAACACATACAACAAAGGAAAGCCAAGGATTAGATGGATTCTCAGCTGAAGTCTACCATACCTCTTAGGGAACTAATATCAATACTCCTCAAATTATTCCATGAAATAGAAAGGGATGGAACATGTCTAAATAATTCTATGAAGTAATATCATACTCATACCAAAAGGACATATCAAGGAAAGAAAATTACAGACAAATATTCCTGACAAATTTAGATGTAAAAATACTTAAATATTAGCAAATCATGTTTAACAAAATATTAAGATGAGTTTACAACATGACCAAGTTGGTTTTATTCCAGAGATTCAAAGAAGTTTTGATACAACAAATAAATAAATGCCATTCATTATATACATAGAATCAAGAACAAAAAAAATCATTTATTCATCTCAATAGGTACAAAGAAGGCCTTTGACAACATTTAGCATGAGTGGTCATGATAAAAGCACTGAAGAAACTATTAATAAAAGCAACCTACTTCAACATCATAAAGTCTCTATATGAAAAACTCAAAGCCAACCTCATAGTAAATGGCGAAAAAGTGAAAGCATTTAAAATATGGAATCTTTAAAATATGGAACAAGACAAGGGTGGTCTATCCTACCACTCCTATTAAATATAGTGCTCAAAATTCTAGCCAGAGCAATTAGGCAAGAGAAGGAAATAAAAGTGATAAACATAGGAAAGGAAGAAGCCAAATTATCACTGTTTGCAGATGAGATGATCCTATACCTAGAAGATTCAAAAAACTCCATCAAAAGACTGCTACAGCTAATAAGCAAATTAAATAAAATAACAGGTTACAAAACCAACATACAATAGCTTTCCTATATTCCAACAATGAATCTGCTGAGAAAGAAATCAGAAAAATAATTTCATTCACATTCAAAAAAACCTAGGACTAAATCTAATGAAGGAGGTGAAAGACCTCTACAATGAAAACTATAGAACATTGAAGAAGGAAATTGAAGAAGGCCTCAGAAGATGAAAAGACCTGTCTGTGAATAGGCAGAATTAATATTGTTAGGATGGCCATACTATCAAAAGCAATGCAGTTCTCATATACTAATGACATTCTTCTCAGAACTAGAAAAAAACAGTCCTAAAATTCAGTTTGAAGAATAAAAGACCCAGAATAGCCAAAGAGATTAAAAGCCAAAAAAGCAATGCTGATGGTATTGTTACACCTGACTTGAAAATTATACTACAGAGCTACAGAATCAAAAACTATATGGTACTGGCATAAAAACAAACACATACACCAGTGGTACAGAATAGAAGACACAGAGGCAAATTCACACATGTAGTGATCTGATCCTTGACTAAATAAAACTAGACGCTTATTTCTCACCCTGTACAAAAATCATCTCAAAATGGATCAGACTTAAAAATTAGACCCAAAACGATTCAATTTCTAGAAGAAAACATAGGGTCAACACTTCTGCATACCTATATAGGCAATAACTTTCTCAATAGGACCCCTAAAACTCAGAAATAATGCCAAATGTTAATGAATGGAATGAAATCAATTTAAAAAGCTTCTGTACAGCAAAGGAAACGATTAGGAATGTAAAGAGAGAACCTAGAGAATGGGAGAAAAAAATTGCTAGTTACTCTTCTAACAGAGAATATACAGGATATATTTTTTTTAAAAACTCAATACTTAACATGAAAAAATTAAATAAACCTATTGATAAATGGGAAAATGAATAAAATTGATACTTCTCAAATGAAGAAGTATAAATAACCAACAAATATCTGAAAAAAAGTTCAATATCATTAGCAATTAGGAAAATGCAAATCAGAACTACACCAAGATTTCATCTCACTCCAGTCAGAGTGGTAGTCTTTAAGAACATAAACCATAATGCTAGAGAGAATATGGAGTAAAAGGAACACTTTTAAACTGTTGGTAGCCTTATAAGTTAGTTCAACCACTATGGAAATTGGTATGGATATTCCTCAAAAGACTAGGAATGGAACACCATATGTCCCAGTTATACCGTGCCCCAGTATTTATCCTAAAGAATGAAAGTCACTAAACTATAGCAATAGATTGATACACATATTCATAGCCCCACAATAGCTAAACTATTCACAATAGCCAAACTATGGAACCTGCCTAGGTGTCCTCAATTGATGAATGGATAAAGAAAATGTGGTGTGTGTGTGTGTGTGCATATATATATATATATATATATATATATATATATATACACAC
>NW_025999900.1:1703738-1850074 GCF_001458135.2 Marmota marmota marmota
ATATATATATATATATATATATATATATATATATATACACACACACACACACACACACACATATACACACACACAAACATACACACACACACACAATGGAATTTTATTTAGCCATAAAGAAAAATGAAATTTTGTCATTTGCAGGAAAATGGATGAAGCTAAAGACCATTATGTTAAGGGAAATAAACCAAACCCAGAAGGTCAAGGGTCATATGTTTTCTCTCATGTGGAAACTAGAGAGGAAAGAGGAAAAGAAAGTTGTGGGAGAGTGTTTCATGAAAATCAAAGGGAGAGAAGTAGAGGAAAGGGAGGAGGGGAGGAAATGGGGAAAGTTCTGGGGAATGATATTGGTCATATTATATTGTTGTATTGTGTGCATGTATGAACATGAAACAACAAATCCCATCATTATGTACAAATATGATGCACCCACCAAAAACATGGGAAAAAAAGAGCCACAAAATATTGAATTCTATTTAACAAAATGCATTCAGAAATGTTTATGGGTGGATAGTAATGCTTGCTACAGCTAAAATGGATTGCTGTATGGAGAGATGCAGTTGTGTGAGAAAGCAAATGGAGCAATAGAAAACAATTGAATACTCAGGTGGTGTGTATGTAGATCTCCACTTTACAATTATTTCAAATTTTCCATATATTTGAAATTTTTAATTACAAAACATTGGGGAAAACAAGCCAATCTTTTCTGGAATAAGTCAGTTAGTTCAAGTGGGTTAAAAAACTAACAAGAAAAAATGAGTCTCGGCTATAGATAGGGGCTGAGACTGTCCATGGTTGGCAGTACATTTCTTTTTAACATTAAGATGACACTTCATGGGCTGGGGTTGTGGCTTAACGGTAGAGCCCTTGCCTAGCATGTGCAAGGCCCTGGGTTCGATCCTCAGCACCACATAAAAGTAAATAAATAAGGGTATTGTGTCCAACTACAAGTAAAAACTAAATATTTTTTAAATGACACTTGAAGATTTAATTCTATTATTTTGGCTTTACCTTGGATTGGCTAGATGGGTAACAACCAACTGAAGCTGAGGGTATACTCTGTGGTGTTCTTCATAAGCCACATCATCTTCAGAGAAAGCAGAGAAAGCATGAGGCTGAGCATCTTTTTCTTTCCAACTTCAACCTTTTTCTCTGCTCATATAGTATAGATAAATAGATATGTTCATTTGTTACCTTTTGGTGATGAAAATGTCCATGTTATAAAGTGTTGGGTTTTTTTTTTTTTTGATCATGTAGATGGGTTAGGAAAGTTAAGTAGGCTACTTGAAAATTATTGAAACTAGCCCAGGGATCCTATTCATAAAAAATATGTAAGTGGTATGACAAAAGGAAGTACTCTTAGCTCAAATCATATAGCAGTGTTTCAAGTATGTTTCCAGTTATTTTCAAGGTAATATCCCATTCAGTGCTTGTGGTCGGTGTTCAGAATATTACCATTTTTGCAGTTAAAATGGTATAGGCTTTGATGGCAAAGTTTCCAGGTCTGTGCATGGCTGATGGTCCAGGGGGAAAAGCAATGTGTGAAATATGGTAGAAATCTGAACTCTGGATGTGCATTTGCAAAACACCTTTGTAAAAGTTATCAACAAGAAATAGAAATATTTGGTAGTCTTTCAAATTTTACGTCAAGGGAAGGCAATTCAGTAACAACTTAGCAGTTCTATTCTGTTGTTATCCTAGGCCTACCACCCAATTACATGTGATTTAACCTCTCTGAATTTAATTTCCTCCTCTATGAAATGAGGTTAACAAGTGAATGTTATGGATCCATGTGCTGTGTTTAAAAACAAGTTAGCTATTCTGTTGGCAGGGTCTCTTTCTGCATCTTCATCTGTGCTGTCTCCCTCTACATTGTGCTACTGTATTGTGTATATATGTGTACATGTACACATATAATGATCCTTGTCAAAAACTATCATTAAGATGTCCCCTCCAGTTCAAAACAAGAAGTTTCTCAGCTTCTCAGCATGTGCATGATTAGCCACACATGATAATTACAACCCAAATGATAATACTTAGCAGCAGCAGCAGCATATTAACCTTGTTAGGCACTCACAATAGCAGAGACTAGAGGAAAGAAAAACAAAAAAGCAAGTCAAGCTGCCTTGGTGTAGTGTGAAGAACAAGTGGGATGCTGAGTGCACATTCTACCAACGAAGTACAAGGGGGAAAAGGACTCAATGAAAATGAACACATATAGGACACACGAGCGTCTTTTAAAATCCTTTTAAAGTATAGGGTAGTAGTAGCCACTGTATGTGCTCAGAATTATGGTCAGTTCATATGAAGATTTAGATGTGGCACTAGCTCATTGAGTGCCTATGTGATATTTCTTGTTCTACATTAACTCATTTAATTCTCATAATGATAGCAGAGTTAGAAAATTTTAAAAGCAGGAGTAAAAAAACAAGACAGTTACCATGGTATGTGAATTATATCTGAAGAAAGATATTTTGAAAACATAGTTACCTACAGAGGAACGAGAGCAGATTGAGAGGATGGGCTCCTAACACTACTGGCAGAAGCTAGAGGACAGTGGGACAATAATAGCAAAGTCTTGAGATAAAAACACTCAGTAATTTGTTCTCTGGAGGAAAGAAAAATAAAGATATTTTCTCCAAAGTTTTCACCTGCCACTGAAAGAACTAGTAAATTAGTAAATAGTGTATTTCAGCAGAAAGAAATTGAAATTAGAAGGGAGTAATAATATGTAAGAAGGAATAATGAACACAGAAATTGTTAAACATATAAATAAGTGTAAACTGTAGTAAAAATGACCAATATTAGGAGAAAAAGTGGAAGTAGCATTCTAGCAGACAGAACACAAAGGTTGAGAAGAGAGATGGAAATCAGAGAATTTTAAGGTACTTAAGGGGGTATAGAGACTATGATATATGGTCAAGTGATTTTTGACGTGGATGTCAATGCCATTTAACGAAAAAGGATGGTTAAAAAAAAAGTTACTGGGAAAACTGGATACTGGATATCAACATACAGAAGAATTAAGTTGGTCCTGTACCTAACATATTCAAGAATCAATTTAAAAAAGATTGATGATTTAGTGAAAGACCTAAAATATAAAATTCTTTGAGGAAATGTGGAACAAAATCTTGTCATTTGATTTGGAAATGACTCATGACACCAAAGGCACAAGAAAAACAAAACAAAACAAACAAACAAACAAAAACAGAACAAAACAAACAGACTATATGAAAGTTAGGAAACTGCATCAAATGACAACCACAGGGTAACTAGGCAACCCACAGAATGGAAGATATATATCTGGAAAGGGATTAATATCCAGTATATATAGAGAACTCCTAAAACTCAAAAATGAAATACCAAACAATCTGGTTTTTAAAATGTGTAAAGTACTCAAATATATGTATTTCTCCAAAGGAGATAGAAAAATAGCCATCAGGAATATGAAAAGATACTCGGTATCATTAGTTACCAGGAAAATACAATGAACTTCCAATGAGAGATCACCTCACACACATTAGGGTAACTACTATTAAAAAAGAAAACCCACAAAATAGCAAGGGTTAGTGGGAATGTGGAGAAATTAAAGCCCTTTTGCATTTCAGGTAGGAATGTAAAATGGTGCAGCACTGTGCAAAACAGTATGGCAGTTTCTCAAAACAAAGAAAGGAAAAGAAAATTATTATATGACGGCACAATTCTACTTTGTGGCTATGTAACCCAAAGAATTGAAAGCAAGATCTTGAGGAGATATTCTATTATCACATTCACAGTAACATTTTTCACAATATTTAAAACACGGAAGCATCCTCAATGTTCAAAGATGGATTAATGGATAAACAAAAGATATATATATATATATAAAATGGAATATTACCTTAAGATGGAAGAAAATTCTGATATATTGTATGTATCAACCTTGAGGACATTATGCTAAGTGAAATAAGCAAGTCATAAAAAGATACTGCATAATTCTACTTATATGAGGATGTTTAGAATAGTAAAAATAATAAGAGATAGACAGAACAACGGTGATTGCCAAAGGTTGAAGGGAGAGGGAAATGGAGATTTAGTGTTTAATTTGTGTAGAGTTTCAGTTTTCACAAGCTGAAAAGAGATCTGGAGGTAGATAGTGGTAGGTTGCACAGCATTAGGAGTCTACTTCATACCCCTGAAGTGTATACTTAAAAATGGTGAAGATGGTAATTTTGTGTTACATGTATTATAACATGTTTTTTTAAAACTGGAAAGAAATTAATTGAAGATATATCAGAGGATATTATTGTAAAACAAAGTTGTGAATAACTCATATAAGAGCTAGTTGTTCAGATGCCATGTGTCAGGGGAAAAACTGAGAGATTAAGAGGCTGTATGTATGTGGGAGCAGGGGTATATAGAAAATCTTCACACTTCTGCTCAACTTTGTTATAAACTTAATACAGCTCTAAAATACTCTTCTAAAAATTAAGAGATTAGAAAACAGAAAATCAGAGAGATTGATAAACTTTAGACATTAAATCAAGTATACATGTTAAAAATTTTAATCTAACTTTCAAACCAATAGAAGTGAGAATAAAGAAAATGCTATAAATCAAATAGAAAACAGCCAAAATGTTTCAATGGTATAACGAATGTGAAATGAACAGTAGAAACCAAAACAGTAACTGTAAATGAAACTGTTAATAGTCATAATAAAGGGAACAAAAATTGCCATGTAAAAGATAGATATAATAATATTAATATTTCTCTCTTTCTTCTACTCTTTCCCCATTCCCTTTCCTTACTATCCCTCACATACAACTGCAGTTTATATTGGGCCCATCTAGCTTCACAGTCTATATGGGGGGGAAAAAAAAGAAAGTAATTACCAACAAATTGAGCTTAATTTGGGAATATAAGAATGATTCAATATTAGGAAATCTGTTAGTCTAATTCACATATTAACTGATTTATAAGAAAACATGATTATCTCAATTGATGCAAATAGAAGCTTTTGATAAAATGCACTATTCATTAATGATAAAAGTAACTTTAGCAGATGTGTAGTAGCAGATGTGCTAACACGGACTAGCCTGTGATATTTCAACAGATAAACTCTGCAGTCTCAGTGGCCTAACATGGCAAAAGTTCTTTTGCATCACAGTCCAAAGTGAATCACATAACTTTCCTCTTGGCTCTGACCAACGTATGCAGGCTTTCTCCATTTAATGGGCCAAAAAAATGTGATCTTCAACCCATGACCTCCCTCGTTGCCCTGGAAGGGGAGGAGACAGCCTGGGAGATTTCTTGCTTGAGGAAGAGCAAGAAATGTAGTTCAATATGGTTATGACTGAAGATGACATCATTTCTCAAATTTCATTGTTCAAAACCCAGCCCAGTTCTGAACAATGGAATTTGAAAAGTGATGTCAAATAAGCAAAAAGTATACAAAAACAATGCAATATTACTCAGCCTTAAAATGGAAGGAAATTTGACATAGACATTCAATCAATGTATGTTTTTCATGTGGCAAACATTATTGATTAAATGATCCATCATCTCTCTGGGGATCTGTAATTACATATATGTCAGATATCAAGAGTTCAGGCCTACATGTCTTCCTTAAGCCTGATAATATTCATCATCATCATTTTATAATGTTTCTTAGTATCTAGTATGGATAATAACTCTTACCATCTTTTAAAAACTTAGTTATTTTAAGCTCTTGCTGGGAAAGTCCAAATCTGCTGGGAAGGCCACACCCATAATTTGATATTTGATGTGAATTAAATATCACATTATTCACCTGGGGAGGTTTAGTAGGCCTTTGTTGTTCAAAGACTGAGTTTCTTACTGTTTGGAGGTTTAGAAACAATCAGCTTGCCAAATTATAAAAAGTTCTGAGTTTCTGTATTTTCTCTTTTTTTTTTCTTTACACAGGGGTCAGTTCTTTCCCAAGCATAACCTTTCCTTCTTCATTCCAAATGAAGCCAATAATACTGAATACATGATTCTAAATTCTGTTTTTTTCAATCTCTTTCCCTAGAGCAACAAACTCATTAGGCATATGTTCTTCCTTCTGAGTTGTAGCAAATGGCAGTTTTACTCACACAACATGGATTGTAGATTTCTTCTGTTCTATTCTCTAATACTTGTTTCTCATTTTTTTAAGGATTTTTTAAAAATTTATTTTTTAAGTTGTGGATAGACCTTTATTTTATTTTTTTATGTATGGTGCTGAGAACCGAACCCAGTGCCTCACACATGCCAGGCAAGTGCACTACTGCTAAGTCTCAGTCCCAGCCCTAATACTGGTTTCTTGATTACCTGAAACATAACTTCTAAGACAAAAGACAATTCTCATTCTTACTTCTTGGCCAAATCATCTCCTCCTCCTCCTCCTCCTCCTTATTATTATTATTATTATTATCATTGTTGTTATTATTTTATGATGGCAACATTCCAGTTGAGATTACCAGTTATTACATCAGTAAGATTTTGTTAGTAAAATAGAAAATAATCTTGGTATATTATGCTGGGAGTTGTTTAACTATTGGAAAGCTGGAGAATAAAAATGTGGAAGACAATTTTCAGGAAATTAAAGCAGACATCACGGGAAAGATGTCCTTATACTCTGAGCTGTGTGTACACAGAAGAGGTAAGTCTCGTGAGGATTTCTAAATGTCATGGACAGAGTTCCTCCATTGTCATCCACTAATGCCAATGCACAATGCAGCTTGTTCTAGGGAGTTTTGGCTTCCCTTTTTTCCCACTTCCTGTATCATACAAATAGCTTTCATTAGTGGAATCTAACTGGAAGCTTACAGGCAAAAGATTTAGGGGAATGTAGTTTTACGGATTTATGTCCCTTGAGTATAGGAAAGATATTAGATAGGTGAAAGTGGTATTGAATGTCAACTAATGTGGCATAGAAGGAAACTTATTTGATAGTAGACATTCTAGGTAGTTCAGTAGAATAAGAACAAATAAAATTAAAACTTCCTTTATTTGGTGAAAATCTGATTGTCTACACTTAAAGCATAGGAAAATCCACAAATTTAAATAATTTTTTTATACAAAATCACTTGTGGTCTAATACATCAACAATTAGAAAGTAGAGTTTTTATTACAAAAGCAACAAAATTTCCAGGATACCAAAAAATAACATTAAACAAAGGTAAGTAAGGCAATTGTAGGAAATAAATGACAAAACCCTTGGGAAATGCAAAAGAAACTAAATAGAGAGATATACCATGTTCATTGATGAGAGTCTTCTGTATTGTGAAAACAACAGCTTTTTCCAAATTAATCCATCAGTCCAGTACAATCCCAATCAAAATTCCAACAGTGATTTTTTTTGGTTTATTTCTTTTGTTTGTTTAGTACAGAACTTGAAAGCTAATTTAAAAATTCATATACAAGAACCAATTAAACCAAGCAAGAGTTTAAAATAACTAAGATAGTTTTTAAAATATGGTAAAAGTTATTATCCATAGTAGATATCAAGACATAATATAAAATGATGATAATGAGTATTATCAGGCTTAAAAAAAAGACGAGTATTATCAGGCTTAAGAAAGACACTCAAGCCTGTATTCTTGATATCTGACAGATATGTAATTACAGATCACCCAGGAGATAATGGATTGTTTAATCAATAATGTTTGCCATATGGAAAAAATAATTAAATCTTTAACTCACATCACATGCAAAGGTCAATTCTAATGAAAAACAAATTCTTAGAACTCAGAAGAAAATATGGGAGACTATTGAATTTCAGATAGTTTTTTAAAAAAACTGTAATAAAAACATCAACTGAAAAAAAGGTATAAACCTGATTCCATAAAAATTTAAAACATTTGTTCTACAAAAGTAACCATAAACTAAGCAAAAAGATAAGCCATAGAGAGGGAGAAAATAATAGTAATGGATATACTGGTATAGATTTTGCATCTAGAATTTGTAAAGAATGCAGTAACTCACTCTCATGTACACCCTGGAGAAATTCTTGAATATCAGTGAATATTGGTTCAATACAAAATAGAGAAAAATGTTTACTGAAATCTTCCAAAAATGAATGTTTTTTTGGTACTTGGGATTGAACCCAGGTCACTTAGCCACTGAGCTATATCCCCAGCCTTTTTTATTTTGAGACAGGCTCTTATTAAGTTGCTTAGGATCTTGCTAAGTTGATGAGGCTATCTTTCAACTAGCAATTCTTCTGACTAGCTCCCTGAGCTGCTGGTATTACAGGCAGGCTCCACCATGCCCAAATCTCAATTGTTGGCTGTTATAAGTGAATGTCCTTAATTAAGAGAATGGAAAGCAAACTGTGTCTTAATAATATATTGGAACAATATATACAGCAGATAAAATACATGAATCACAGGTATATATTCATTGGGATAATAAAAATTAATCCTGAACAAAAAAATCAAATTTCAGGAAGATATACACTATGATGTTAAATACTTTTAATGTATAAAACATTATTAAATATATTTTGGATATTTTTATTTACATCTGCAAAATTTGTACTGGTTTAAAAACATGCGTGGAAATAATGAACTCCAAATCTAAGAGAAGTTGAATGTGACCAAGGAAGGTTACTCAAGGACTTTTCAATTGTAATACTTTTTAAAAATCAAACAAAAACAAGAAAATATCTATAGCAAATATGAAAAACTCTGGCTATCACAAGATGCTGTGTGGATGCTGTTTTCTATTATCTATCTTAAAAATTTTTACAAGTATTAATAAATGAAAAGAGAAGGGAAAGTGAAATGACAAAATTTCTTTCCCTTGCCCTGCATCCCTGTGAATCATGCTCCCTGCCAACCCTTCTCTGAAGATTTAGTCTCTAGTACAATTTAGAGAATACTATGCTGTGAATGGACAGACATTTTGTGTGGGCTCTATTAATCACCTCTGAATACCATGTTGACCCTTGGGACAACTGTCTTTTGAGTTCCAAATGATCACTTTTATGTCAGGATAAATTGGAGATTATATGATTATATATGGTTTCAGCACATTGGCATCTTCTTTTAGCTCAAGACAATTGACCAATAAAGTAGCTGTCAGAATTATCAAGGGATTAGGACCCATTCAGCCTTTGATAATGGCTCGAAGTTACTAAAGATACTACAAAGCTTTCTGAATCATCATCAGAAAATAAAATATTGTTCAGTGTTATTTTGTAGCAACTATTATCAGTTTCCAAAGAATTAAAACAGAGGTCATTTAAACTGGATATTTATTTAACTGGATTCCTTCTCTATCCATTCTTACTGATGGTCATCAGAGTAAGTCACTGAACCCCAAGAGACTCCCATCATGCTCCCCCTATTTTTCCACACAAGCATTTCCTCAGCCTGGCCTCTGTTCTGGCCTTAAAAGGTCCGCACAGGTTGATGAAAGCTTCCCTTTTTGAACTAGAACAATCCTTGGGTCACGTATCCTCAGGCTGGATTGATTATAAAATTATTTTCTTTCATTGTCATGTGTGTATCACCCAGTTTCAGCAATGGCAGTTCAATAGTGAGCAGCCTTTCTTTTAATTAGAAAATGTTCTTGTGAGGGCATACAGCTTGAAATTGCTCTTTATAAAATGAGCATGTCTTTGTTTGCAAAATCCACTCAATTCTTGATGCTGTGACTGGCAGAAGAATTGCCAGAGCGTTGGTTGGTGACTGGATTGACTTTTCCTAGGAATCCTGTAGCTGTACAGCCAGGGAAATGCTAATTCACTCCCCCATTGTCGGTTTTGTGACAGCTCTTTCTGTAGAACAGTTTGAAGAGTGGAGAGCCCTGTTTCTGAGACAGAGAAGTGTTTTCACACCTGAAGTGTAATTTCACACCTTGTGTTTCTCAGCAGATAAGTGCATAAAATAACACATCAAACCGGAATAGAAAAAGATCAACATACAAAGAAAACTGCAGGTTGTAATTTGTTTCCTACTTTATAGTGCTCTTGGGGAGAACAGTAAATTACAGAGATCTGGGTTTACACTTTAAAAAGTTTGACTGGTCGTTAGGTGGGGAAGTGAGCCGTAAACACTAATCAGCTAGCTGCCTACATGCAAAGAATGTACAGAATGATGGAATTTGGGAAAACACCCTAACCTTTTGAAGTATTTAAAGTACGATATGCATCTGAGTTAGTAAAAACTGTAGTTAAGGGAAAAGTTTTTTTTAAAAAATGATAAATTCAGTGATTTAATAAAATATAATTGAGATAATTTCCATTTAGGAGTTTTGGCAAAAGTAGACTATGTATGTTGGTAAAATTTGGATGTTTTCTTTCCTTTCTATAAGCAACTAAAAATATGATTCTTGTCACTATTTTATAGCATCCCAGTGCAGGGGTTATAAAAGGAGAGGTTTTGACTTTGTTTCATAAGTTTGAAAACTTGAGACTAAAAGAAGAAAGAAAGTCGATATTTCTGGCTAGTCGTGAACATGCATCACAAAATATTTGTCGAAGGTTGAGCACATGTTAGGCACTGGGCCAGGCTTCAGGGGCATGATGGGAACAGGCAGTTCCTCTCTACCATTGGGTAATTGACAGTCTTTGCAGACAAATAAGTGATCAGTGATGATACAGGCGATAGGCTAGGTTTTGGTGGAGGCCTCAGAAGGTTTATCTGAACCAGGTCTAGTGGGAGAAAGAAGTCAGCAAAGATTTCTGGAATAAAGTGATATCCAAATGGAACTTAATTCATAGCACTTGTGGAAAGGTGGGTATCAGTTGGGATATGAGGGTGTGGAGAGTGTGCACCAAAGGGAAAGGGGAAGGAAGAGAGCAGGAGGGTTGGAGTAAATGAGGTGGTCCAAAGGATATGCAGACAACAGACAGTGAGAAGAGAAATGACTCTTTAACTCAGTCACAAAGCAGTATTTTGATGATGAAAAAATACATAGATAAAAAATATATGTATATATGTGAAGAACTGGTCCACCAACACCATTACACATACATTACCTGTGCACCTATGTACACACCCTGTGCAAGTAGAGGTTCTAATGAACAGGAACAATGTGCTGGAAGGGAGTGGCATGAAACATCAGGCATTCAATGTAGTAATCCCTGTCCCTAATAATTTATGTGAGCTGTGTTACTCCCAAAGCAAGGACTGGGCCCAAGAGTACGGATCAGTATATTGAAAGGAAAAATTTGCAGGCCATGTAAATATTAAACTAAACTAGAAAAACAGAAAACACTGGTGTTCTCTTGTTTCCCAATCCTACTTTTGTTTTGTTTTGTTTTGTTTCCCATAGATACATATGGAAAACTCTTTCTACTCAATTCTGTGGGCCAAGAGATGTCCCGATGCAAGACATCCATTCGCCGTGGTCAGCCCAATCCTGTTTATAAGGAGACGTTTGTTTTCCAGGTGGCGCTCTTTCAGCTCTCTGATGTCACATTGATGATTTCCATTTATAACAGGCGTACTATGAAACGTAAAGAGATGATTGGCTGGATTGCTATGGGCCAGAATAGCAGTGGAGAGGAGGAGCAAGATCATTGGGAGGAAATGAAGGATACTAAAGGCCAGCAGATCTGCAGATGGCACACTTTGCTGGAATCCTAGGTGTGCCAGCTGGCATTTGTGGGCTATGTCTGCTTTGGTTACCTGCGTGGCTGGCTACTGACACAAAGTCTAGTGTGTCCTGTGTCCTAGCAAGCTTTTCAGGCTTTCAAAGAGAGATTTACTAACCCTAGGACATTCTGAGTTTTGGGTTTCTTGAAGGTTTTATTTGAATTTAAATATTGTAATAGAAAACCACACACACAGCCAAGTGTACGACATAGAAAATGTTACCATAGTTGAGACCACTGATGATGTGTTAATTTGTGCTAATACATTATTGAGTTTTGGTTCACACTGTGGGATGAAGCTTCCCCTACTGTCTCTGTTCACTTGGAGAGTAACCCGAGATTGCAAAGGAGCTGTTAAATGTTACTATTTGCGATCATTTAGGTGTATGATCAGATTTTTCTCAGTGCAAAAAATTCCAAAATGCAGAAATGAATCAGATGCTGAGGCTCATAAGAAAATATAACTGTAATTCATAATCCTTTATTTCATGTTTTTCCCTTTGTCAAAAAAACCCCATTTACCTTAAAAGTAAATATTATAAACTTCTACTTACAAAATAAATTTGTATTAATTAAATACTTCGTTCATCTCACTTACATATAATGGTTTCTATCAGACTTGATTTACATGAATCATTTTTGAAACTAGAAAAGAGTTTAAAAACTTATTGTTGGTAAGAGTAGTTTAGAACGTGTAAGATTTCAAACTTGTAATTTTCAAGGTTTTTATGCTGCCTTTCTCACCTAACAAATTCCTAAGAATGAGAAGAAAAAAAAAAAAAGAAACCTATTGAAGTCATGGAGTTACAAATTTTTCTGAATCTGCTGTTCTTTTGAATTATATTTTTCTGTTGTCAATCATATATACTCAGATATGCATTTTGAATGTACTCTTGCATGTAAACCATGCTCATTTTCCATCTTTAGAATGTGGTAAATTGTACACAGTGAGTCTTCAATAAGTGTTGATTTGATTGTTGGCTCTTGGAAATGAACATGTAAACACCTGAATGAAGAAATATTTTCAGCTTAGATGGAATGACACTAAGTTTTTTTTGAGCATTTGAAGTGCCTATAAATGTCATTTTTTCATGGTATTTGCAGCAACATATATTAGTCATTACTTGCATTCTGGGCATGTGTTATTTAGAACACTCATTTTGTGTGGTTATGAGCATGAAATTTTTCTTCTAACTTTTACATATTTATGCAGTGCATGGTTTATTTTCTTTATCCCTACCTCTGAGCTCTTAATTTCAATTACTTTCAACTGGCAGTAATACAAAAAGAGAAGGAATGTACATTTAACCCAGTGCCCAATGTGAAGCTTTTCTGAGCAATTGCTCAGTCACTTATTTTTAGCTTTTATGTTTCATTGTTGACTTTTTCCTGTCTGTGGGAACAGTGATAGCTAGTGATGGATGTATACAGTCAAAAACACACAACTCCTCCTCCGCTCTGCATTTTGACAGATTGTAAGCGTAGGCTGTAACACTTGAAGAACATATTTATTCCTTGCAGTGTGTAATGGTTATCCTGACAAGACCAGACTAGGGCAGAGGAGAACTCTACTATGATTTCAGGGTTCAGTGTTGGAGAGAAATGGTTTCCTATGGAAGAATGAGAATTTGCAGATTAAGTCTCTTATTTCATACATATGCTGCTCCGTTATGGGCTACGTAATGAAACCATGCTCCTTTGGGTTTTTACCCTACCTTTCTTTGGAAGACCTCAAAGTGCTTTTCCAGCATTATATCCATTAACTGCTGAGTGTGGCTCTGTCATCGAGTAGAACTGAGTGCGATTGATTAAGTCGTGGCACAAAGAACTGGCTTTTCACTTCCCTTACTCTCTTTATGCCTTGTGTTTAAAGGGAAGTAGAGCAGCCTCGTTATGCTTTCCTTCATGCAGTCGTATAATAGCAGCATTCACTTTAAAATTTACATGTGAAAAAAATCTGTATATATTGTACACACAGCCTTGGGTTTGTCCCCCTCATATTTTCTTGCTGTACATGTTGCCTGCATCCCCTGCTTTGTGGTGCCTAATAATCACCTGGACTTCATTTTCTGCTCCCTTGACCCACCCTGTGTTAAAGGTTTTCGTTTGGTGTAGTAAAGATATCCTTGTGTGCTTGATCTGCTTTCCAATAGTGTTCATATGATGCAGTTTATAGGAATGTGCAGCGATTTAAGGGAAAGGATGCCTGAAAAACATTTTTTATTTTTATAACTTTTCTATGTTGGTGCTATTCACCATATAGGATGCATGTACATCTTGAAAATACAGCAACGTTCACCCTCAGCTGATTGTATAAACATAAAATTCTAAAGACAAGATGCATTAAAATAGGAGGCTGATTTTTTTTTTAAACCTTGATTTGAAATTCTAGTTTAGTAAGATCTTTTGATTTTGGGCACTTAAACTCCCTTATTTTCTTGGCAAAGTCTAGACACAAATGCATCTAACATGTTTTTCACTTGAGCTTTTACATCTACATTTGCTTTTCAAAAGACTTATGAAAGATAATTAGTTGGTTCTGCAGTGAGAAAGCTGCTTTTGCCTATTTCATCTAGCTAATGATTAATATCTTGTGGGGAGATTTGACATGGAAGCAGCCCTGGTTTTTGTTGCATGAGTGGTTCTTTCAGAGATTTTTTTCCTGAAGAGCACACTTTATGAATAATATTGTTGAGAACAAATGATGTACCGGGTTTATAAAAATCTGCTTTGTAGCGTGCCTTCTTTCAAGGCAAGAGTTTACACTGAATTGGGAAATGTTGGTCTCACCAGTCATGGTGGTGGCTGTTGTACTCTCTGCTCCCCTCTGACTATTGTTGAATTTTTAAATGGACCATTCACCAGGCAGCCGAACACCTGCTCGCAGTTCCCTCGCCTTCACTGGCTCCCTGTGTGATGCACAGTTGTTTTGGACCCTGTTTTTGCTGATGCTGCATAACTGTCAGGGAGGTCTTGCCTTCCCTAAAATAAGAAGAATTTGTAATGCCTTTGGGTGTATTATCCTAAGCATTCCACCTGCACAAGGCCTGAGAAAGAATCCCCACCGTGTTTGCAAGGGGAAATGAGTATGGCGTTGCGTTGTCCTTCGCTTTAGACACTGTTAACTCCAACTCCCTTCCTTGACAGTTAAGTGATTGATCTCAAATGTTCACCTTCTCCATAGTGCTAGGTGCTACAAGGAAGTCTGAAACATATTTTTTGACAGTGTGTAGACCTCACGATATTTTATAAATTATTGTTACCTCTTGGTCAGTCACTGTGCTTTATATTGAGGCTACACTATATGATCTTACTGGAAAACCAAAACACTTTTCCTACCAAGTAAAGCATCATTTAAGTAGAAAACTACCATCAGGTTAAGTGAAAGTGCTTCTCTCTCCTAGCCACTAAATAGACAGAATTGATGGTTCAGTGTGGACATCAAACTGTGAATTCCCCCAAACCTAGATATCCTTTTGCAGCACAGAGGACTCAGGATGGCAAGATCCAAAAAATAAGTAGAGAAGAATTATTTGTAAGTGACATGAAACCAAATGGAGGCAAATTATTTTTTTTTTATAAAGAAATAGGAGCAGAAAACACATGTGGTAATCTCTCCTTACTTTAAATGAAACTGTTGTTTAAAAAAAAAATCCATTCTGATTGAGCCAAGACAAAAGCAAAAAGCAAATGCTGGATAATCCTGAAATGTAAAGAGCATTTTAATTTGAAAAATGAATCATTTGTTTAAGCAAAACTATGAACAGAAACAACAAAAAAGTTCACACAACATGGGTATGGGAGAATTGAAGAAATTAATAATCTGGGTACACTTAGCTTCCACCAGCATATATTCAGGAAGAATAAATGAATAAACCAAAAGACACTCAAGATTAACAAGCAGTTATTTTCCTACAATTTGTGGAATTATGTAAAATACTTAAAGATAGGGGAAATGAAACTGGTCTAATGTTGTAAAGTTAGCATAGACTGTATGTCTTAGCCAGGGCTGAAATGAAACTCAGCTAACTGTGTGGCCTTAAGAAAATTAATCAACTTGCCCATGGCCCAGTGTCTTTAACTGGAAAATGGAAATAACACCTACCTCATAAGGTTTTTACAAGAGAGAACAATGAAATCACAGTTGTGCCTAGCAAAGAGCCTGGCACATAGTTAGTATTCAGCTTTTCCTCCTCAGAATCATGCTTGAAATAGAAAAAAAAAACTTTTAATATTTATTTCTTTTTCTAAGAGAAGTAATTTTAACAACAGAAAAAAACTCAAAACAATTTTCAGATACTCAGAAGAGGGCTCAGGAAGCCGGGCTGGATTTGCAAAGAAAGTAGATGTTATCTGAAGATAAGCCTAGTTTATGGAAAAAATTGAGTCTTAAATAGACTTCAGCAGAGGTAAAATAGAATCTTTGTCTTTTATCCCCTTAGTTTGGAAAAGGTACAGAACCTCATGTGTACATCTTAATAAACCACACAAAAGGCCTTCCCCTGCCCACAGCTCTGATGTCCATACATGGACAGGGTACCTTGTTGACCTCATCAAAATGCTGGTAAAGATGACAACTTGGCTACCTATTTCAATTTGATCTGAAAATGTAAAATGAAGTGTATAGCACTAAAAAGACAATCTTTTAAAAATGGACCCTTTTTAAACCGACATCTTATGTCTTATATCCATATAGGTGAAAAATTTTAAATGGTCTAATAATACAAGCTATTGAAATTCATCTAACTGCTATACTGGGAGGTTCTACTCAGAGCCGGTTATTACTGTTCCGATTAAGAGCTAACAATAAAAGGAATTCTATCAGCTGACAATAATTCCTTTTTCAAGAGACTTTTAAGAGTGACTTGTTGAAAGTATGCTCAGTTGTTCTCAAGTGATTCAAACTTTTGAGTAAAGAGGAGTGTTTGTTTCCTAGGAAATTAGAATAACCTTTGTTGGTATTTGATCTGCAGAAGCAGTAAGGGACAAACTACCTCAAGCTTAGTGTCACTGGGTACCATGAACTGGCCTTGTGCTACTTGTGCTCCTAAGCTAATTGAATCTGGATGAGGACCTGTGAACCTGCTTTTCCCGAGTTTAGTCTTGAGTCTGGTCTTCTTAATTAAGGAGAGACATGAAGCGGTTGGAGAAGAATCACTTTGCTTAGGGATTTTAATTGGAAATAATTTAACATGTAGGGAAGTTAAAGGGATTGGATGAGAGGTGAGGAGGCTGTGAAGTGACTTCTAATATCAATTCCAAGAGGAGGTGCACGTTTTCTCCTGACCACGTGGAGAGGGTCAGAGCATCTTCCTAGAAGATTACTTATTAAATATAGGAAGAATTATATGAAGGTTGTTTCTCATTAATTTAAGTGTACCCATTCCATTTCCTTTTGGCTAGTACTGTGTTGTTTGGGATAGCACAGAACTTAAAATCTTTCAAAGTACAGTGGCTCCACATTGAAGCCATTAGTTATCATAAAAACAATTGTGCTTGCCAATATAAAATCATTAAATTGGTTTAATTATGTGCATAAAAATAGACTTTCTTGTTATGGAGTTTTAGAAGGAGGTGAGACATAGTAGCTGAACTTATCAGGAAAAGCTGCTAGATTGCCTTCAGCTTGCTTTGGTTGCATTAGAGGGTATTGCCAAGAGCATCAGGAAACAATCAACTTTGGAAGCCTTTTAAAAGAGGAAGATCTTCTTGCAGTGTTGGTTATGTCTACAGAAGAATGGGAGGGCACCCAGGAAGACAGCCTTTATGAAGTTCTTCAAAACTTTTTGTATTTTGTGTGAATACAAATAATAATCCATAAAAACAAAAACACTCCTAGCTCATGGTCATTTCTTTGGATAGTTTTTTGCCACATTGCTTTTTCTCAGCTTCATAGGTTTTTCTCTGGGGAGTTTCTGTTCAGGTTTTGACTTAAGTGACTTTGGAGATGCCTTCAGGATCTGGGTTAGTTTTTCCTTCTATGGTGCCTTCATGTTTTTTGTTCCCTTTGGGTCATAAAGCTGTATCCTAGACACAGACAATAATCACTTATATTTATAGTCACTGTGAAACCTATGGAACAGCTTGAGCCTTTATAGAATAAACTCATAGGCAGTCCTGGAGGCCCATGGATATTCTTAGAATAAATCCCTAGCATTGCTAACTGCTCTCTGTTGCTCACTATGCTGCCACCAGATATCTCAATGGAAGTTTCTACTTCCTGCCCGTTAAGTGGCAATATTCCCAATTACTTCACAGATGACTAGAAGGTAGACTTCCCAATGGTCTCACCATATTTATGCATAATTTTTGCTGACTTCGTTTTCCCTTAAAGTATTTCTTGCTATTTTTCATAATTTTGGTTTATACAAAATATATTCACTCAAAAGACATTTATTAAGTATAATATGTTCCAGATTCTGGGGTGGTGGCTGGAGAATAGTGTGTGAGTAAAACAGTTTCAATCCAAAGATCATTTTTGTTTCTAAATATTTCCTCTTTTCTTAAAAGATTCTGACAAGGATTCTAGGTAAACCATAAAATCTCTTTAGTATCCTTTAATTTTTGGCTGAATGCATTTCTGTAATGGTGTCTTTACCCTCCTGAGAGAGGATTTAGGGAAGGTGGAAGTTATTGCTCTCTCTGGTTAAGAAATAAAGATATTCTTTTTGTCAGCATGTGCTTCTCTTCAAGATAAAGGGCTATGTTTTGTATGGGAAGAGCTTGGTGTTCCACTTTGCAGTGAAATGAATTGCATCATGAAATAGCAGTTGCATAGTTAGTATTTTTGGCTTTTGTAACTGAATGGAAAGCACTTGGAGACCCTAGAATGCTAGGCCAGCACAAGCAAATGTGACAGCTCTTCTAAGTGTCATGTTTTATGAGTGAAAGGTCCTGCTACCCTTTACTTTTTAAATGAGCCATAGCTGCAAGATAAAGGGGTGATAATGAGAATAAAGAACTCTGTTTCCTGCGTACCTCTCTGGTTTTGATTAAAACTTGTCATAGTATTAAAAAAAAAAAAAACTGGACACATTTGGGGCATCCTTATGAAATGGGTAAAATTCAACTTTGGGAATGTTCCTACCAGAAGGAGGAACCTATAAAAATTGAGATTAGAAAACAATTAAATATCAGTCTGAATCTGATTCTCGATGCCTTCAACTTTACAACAGAAGGCATAAACTATAGTTTACCCAATGGATTGATTAGAAATTAATCAATCTTTGGTAGCCTAAAAATTTGCATTGATTGTAGACAGTTTTTTATCATTGCCTAGTTGATGGACCCTAATAAAAAGTTTATATCACTTACTTCAACAAGATCTGTGTGTTTGAGAAAAGATATCAGAAAGCTTCCAGTGAAAACTTTGATCAGGTAAGGAACATATGCACTAAGAGAAAGATATTTCCCCATGTAAGTTGTTCTGTATAACACATGCACATTCTAGAGCCACGTTTCTTTCTTAATACTGTCAAGTTCCTTGTACCTGGCATCTTGAGCAAATCTTGCTAATTTTGCCACATTTCCCTGTGAACTATGGTAATCCTTATTAATCTACAACTTTTTTTTAAATTATTTATTTATTTATTTTTCTTTTTTAAAATTTTTTTATTTTTTTTAAATTTTTTATTGTTGGTTGTTCAAAACATTACATAGTTCTTGATATATCATATTTCACACTTTGATTCAAGTGGGTTATGAACTCCCATTTTTACCCCGTATACAGATTGCAGAATCACATCAGTTACACATCCATTGATTTACATATTGCCATACTAGTGTCTGTTGTGCTCCGCTGCTTTTCCCATCCTCCACCCTCCCCCCTCCCCACCTTATGTTTGTTATTTTGAGTCCTTNGTTGTATATCATGTAGAATATTTTCACTGCCCTAAAAATCCTCTAAGCTCTGTCACTTCATTCCTCCCTCCGCACTAAGTCTGGCAACCATTTATCTTTTTCCTCTCTCCATAGTTTTACCTTCTCCAGAATGTTATATAGTTGGAACCAAATGACATGTAGAATTTTCAGACTGGCTCCTTTAACTTACTAACACGCATTTAAGTTTTCATGCTTTTTTATGCCTTGATAGTACATTTCTTAATAATATTCCATTGTCTTAATGTATCACAGTTTATGACCTTTTACTTTTATTTCTAGTTCCAATTGGTAGGACAGATTTTAATGTTCTTAGGAAAGTAAATGGATTTCTTCATATGATCTATCAAATAAAATGTAGCAACCCAATCTGAAATCAATTTCACCTAGGTAATATGGGGTTTGTTTTACATTTGGAATGAAGATTTATGAAGAATATCACATTTTCTAATTTATGTTAACCAATATTTTTCTTTTCTCTCTTTTGGAATCTAAACAGAGAAATTTCTGAAGTTTATGCAGATCTGCACCCAAATTTAGCAACTCTATAGTGTTTTCCTTTGTTAAGCAATAATTTAAACATATGGTGACAAAAATGCTAATTGTTATTACTGACTAAGGAAAGAAAACCATCTTCTGTTACTAGTTTATATGACTTTACCTTTATCACTTCTGCCAACAGAAAGGAAGTTTTGCAATCATGCCCTGTCATAGTCAATTGCACAAATTAAGAGTTATTTGTAAGCATCCAAATCACACAGCAGCTCTGATTTTTTTAATGGAAGGATGACCCATGGTAATGCAGAGGCTGAATGGACACGTAATTGGGTATTGGAATGATAGCACTGATAATCACACTGGGTGAATGAGGAGGCCTGATTGGTGATCAATATCTGATGAATGTTTTGAGATTTTTTTTTCCCTCTATGCATCAACTGCCCTTTGCTTTGTAGCTGCAGGATCTTGTGGAACCTGGATTTGTTAATAAATAAATAAACCTGGTTATATATATGACCAGGTGCTGATAGAAAAAACACTTTGCAGAGTTTTTGAAGACTTACAAGGTTTTTGGAGACTGCAAGCTATTTTATTTTTATATTAAGGTCAGATCCACTTTTTATGTTGCTATATCAAAGTAATTGACACTTTTAGATCTCTGCCAGTAATTTGTCTGACTGCAAGTTACAGTTGGAATGATCTTTAGTCATTCTGCCTCTGAGAAAATAAAAATAAAGTATTAGGTTCTATTTTTGTTGTTCAAAACTGACCACACAACAAATTGCAAATCTTTTCAGGTGGTTTGCCAATCTTTGCGTTGAATGCAGATCTTTCTTTAGAACAATTTAACTTCAATTACAGGGAAAGTATCAAAATTGAATGACTTTTTTTTTCTACCCCACCATGGGATTTGAATACAGTACACAGAAAAGTTCTTACACACACACACACACACACACACAAGAAAAAGGTCATTAAATGTCTGTTATCATTTTCTTTTGAAGACTCAGGCTTATCTCTTACTTCCCAAGTGACTTTCCTTACCCACAATCATTTTTTTTCTTAAATATCCTTTTATTTTCTCCTAGAAAAATAGTAAAATTTTAAAACATCATTTTAAAGGTACATCCAAGATTTCATAGCGATATTTTATTTGTATTCATAGTGCAAGATAAATCTGATTCTCAATTTTTTTCTTCGTCTTCAGATGGCATTGGAAACAGTTGTTCACATTCACACATTTATGTTTCACCATATGCATACTGTGTGCAGCTCTGTTGTTTTAAAATATTTTTTGGTTTTTCTTTATATCTCAACTTTTGATGGGTGTCCTTGAAGAACTTGCATGAAAAAATGTAAATGTGAATGATTCATTCATTTTGAACATATGTAACTATTTTAGGAGATTTTCAGGAGATTTTACCCTTATGTGGAACACAGTGTTCTTAGCAGGGAATGGGCTTTATGTTACTATTCTGCTCACAGCTGGATGTTGCAGATGTATTGAGGTTGTGAACCTGTGCTTTTTGTATACCGTGTATATCATGTTTACTTTTTAAGTACATTCTCTGTATGTACTGTGCTGTCCTGAGTTTTTGGTGGTTGTCAATAATGATCAATAGTTTTATGTGTTTCACTTTTGGGGAGAATTTACTATAACATGGTTTAACGTGATATCAGGTCTTCCTCTAGATTTCCAGATCACTAAAAGAACCCCTCCACAAACTGATAGTCCAAGGCTATATACTGTTGTAGTGGAGGGGTCACCCTAAACCTCTGCCTGTGTTTCATAGGCATTTTCCGAACTGGCCACTATCATATTTCCTTCTCTAAAGTTTTCCAGCAGAAAGTCCCTAGGTAGTCCAATTGTTCAAGAGAGAGGGCACTCCCCTGAAGTGTTGGATCTTCATTTTAGAAACTTCTGAAATTCTTCAGAACATTCCACACAGGTGTCCTTGTGTTTCTCCTAGCGTGACTTCATTGACTTTGGTGTGTCTCATTGAAGAAGCATGAATGTATCTCTGGCTGTTTCCAGAAGGGGCAGCTATAGAATGTAATGACCCCTTCCACTTCTAAGTTTACTTCTATCAATGATTAGTTAGTGTAAAGGAAAAGGCTGGGACATTTTTTTAATTGTTAAACTTTAGAACACCTTTTTACCTTTTGTAATGTTCAGGATTTCATAACAATGGTTGTAATGTATTACTGTTCCACTGTTCTGTCTTGTTTCAGCTAGGCAAATCAGTGAAATATTTAACTCTTGTGTTAGAAACACCCTTTGAAAATGTTAGAAAATATAACATTGTTTACCTGTGATAAAGAATAAGTTCATGATGAGAAGAATTATACTGTTTTTCTTGTACAAATAATGCTTAAGGCAGATGTTCAGTCTCAGAGTGATGTTGAAAAGCATATTTTATGCTGCCTAAAAACTATTTCTGTATTATATATTTAAATGCATGAGGATAAATTCTAATTGCTTTTTGTTTAAAACAGAACATAGAAGAAGCATTAGCCCCAGTTTGTACAAAATGTCTGCTGCAACTGAATTCATGATAGTTCAAAACTGAAAATCATTCCAATTTTGTAAAACTGCTGCTACTGGTTTTATCAATAAAGTTTTAGCAGATGGCTTATATGTACATGTGTGAAATTTTTATGTTAAAAAGATACAGTTTTGCAGCATCAACATGCAAATTTTATGAGTCTGAACGATATTACTTATTTTAGTATATTCAAAACCATTAGCTTCAAAACTATACCAACTGCAGATATGTATATTAGAACTATAAGCATTGCATTCATGATCCATATAACTTATTTAGGTTCAGGGTTCTATAGGCTGTTATAGTTGGTTTTATACAAAACATATATTGCCTCAAATACTTGTTTAAAGTATTGCATTTAAAATAACACGTAAGTAAGGAGCTATATAAATAGAAAGATACCTGAGTAAATTGTTCTGGAAGAGGATTATGAGGAAGCAAAATGTAGGTGTTAATGTACAAAACACAGGTAATTTTTCATCAGAGGGGCCCTCCTCTATAGCTCTTTCATCTCCATGTTTATTCAGTCCTGATAAGTCTACCAGGCTTATATGCAGCAAGCTCAAACTGGAGGGAGTCAGGCTGTTATAATCACATACCTTTATAGCAATAAAAGCATGGCTGATACCCCCCAAACCAATAAGAATCCATCTATGGATGTTTCATCTATCACCATTTTTACATGCTGTGCTAGTTGACGTAAGTAATACTGCTGTTGTAATAAACAACCCTAAATATCAGTGCATTAGCATGAAAAGGTTTCTTACTCTATTATCTGGGTTGGTTTTACCCATGCACCTTTCTCTGTGGCAACATCTTAGAGATGGAGTCTCCTTTTGTGACTTGGAAATCTCAGATATTTATGGGCGGCATATATCACCATGAAAACTGGGAGCAGGAAAAATATGAGAATGAAATAATTTGCTTTCAAGGCCAGAATTAGAATGGGGATCCTCACTCCTGCCCAAACACTATTGGCCAGATTTAGTCACATGGCTCTTCCTATAGTTAAGAAGGTTGGAACTGTAGTTTTTGTGCCCAGGAAAATGAAATAGTGTTGGTTAGAATCCTCTAGTCTGTGTCTAGTATACCTACATCTTCCTCTTTTTTAAAAAACAATTTCTTATTTCCAATGTTGTGGTAGTACAATTGTTTACAGAAAGCTTGCTAATGGCCAGCCCATTTGTTGCTGAAGTTCTTAATCTGTTGTAGTACTAGAACATTATAGTTGTTCACCCATAGTTGTGTTGGATTTAGAGCACTTCAACACCAAGGGGACATGTTTGCAAATAAGATTATTTGAGTTCATATTTCCAAAGCCACAGGGCAAAGAGTTTTGTATGCTGAGGAGGGTTGAACATTTCTACATGTAGAACATTTATACATGTGTATGAGCACTGATGCATACATATGTGACAAACACACCAAAGCAAATAATATGAAACAATGTAGAGGGAACAGATTTTTCTGTATATTAATCTTACAGCACATGATCTGGAAAGCCTAAAACTTGACATATATTATAAATGACTGTAGGTTGAGTATTTCCCAATGCTGTCTTCTGATATTGCTTTGAGACTTACCCAGGCTTAAATGCTTAATTGAGATAGCCATGTCTGACTTTGGTTCTTTTATTCTTTCGATTTTTTTGTCCTATATTATAGCAGCTAAAAAAATTATAAACATGTTGAGTAGCATGTTATTGATGAATCAAATCACATTATATATTTTTCCAGAAATTCAGAAATATGGCTCAAAAGAAAACTGGGGTGGTGTTTCAAAGCTCTGATGAACTTTGAAGTATATTCTACAACATAATAAAACATCTCATTCTTTTCAGCAGACAGATAAGGAGCAAGAGACAGGATAAGTATTTGTGGTCATTTTGAGGAAGGACAGATTCAATAGTGAGAAAATTAAAATTGAATAAATTTTAAGGCAAATTGTATGGCATTTTAATTTTTGATTTAAAATCCAAAATTGTCTAATTAAAGAAAAGTAAAAATTCTCGCTTAGTAGAATTGAAGAACTTATAAAATTATATCTCCAGACATCCATGGTTCAATAAACATTGTTCTATTTCCAGTTTTGCAACCAAGCCATTCTGTGAACTTGATATTACCTTGACCTTTCCTTCATTTCTTCCAACATCTATTCAATTTTTTGAGGTAGTCCCAGAAGAAAAGGGGGCTTGGAAATTATTCAGCCACTTTGATTAACAACAGCAAAGGTTTTCTGGTTTATTCTGATAAAGCACAATATGAGAAGACCTGCACTTGTCAGTCAAGTTTGCTAACTGCTCCCAGAATGGATTTGTTTGTTTGTTTGTTTTTGCTTTTTGGAAACACAGCATGTGATTATGAAGGCTGCTTTTTAAGGAAAGATAACAGATTAGCTAAGAGGACTCATACTTGGAAGGCATGGAGAAAAGAGTATTAGAAAAATATTTAAGTGACTTTGAATTGAGTATTCACCAATGCCATTAAAACCCAGGTAGTGACTTTTATAAGATGCTTTGAGAATGAAAAGAAATTTTTGTATAAATACAATGTCTCATGAAGGCCAGAAAACGCGTTTCTGTAGAATAGTCTTTCCCCCCTCCCCCATTCCACTTGAACAACAAAGACAGTCACCAGTGGCTGCCTTCCTGGTTGTGTAAGTTCACTAAGTGACAGCTACACAGCTAAGGTGAGAACAGGGATGTGAAGCCAGACAGGATGAATTCATCTATTGCCATGTGCTCTTCGTTCCCTTTGATGTACCAGACACTGTGTGCTACACACTAGGGACACACTGTTAACCAGGTAGAAATAGCTTAAAATGTGGTGTGATGAATATTGTGAAATGGGATCGGTAGTGTGATTTGGGAATGTAATTAGGGGACTAATGTAGTCGGTGGGAGGCTGTCAGGGGAAGCCGCTATGAGGAAGTGGTATTTAAGCTGCGACTTGAAGGCTGAGTGGGAGGAAGCCAGGTGAAAGGGAGGCACATTTAAGAAGAGACAGCAAGTACAAAATACCTGAGCCAAGCCAGAACCTTCTCCATTCAAGGAAACTGAAAAACATCCGGAATGACTGGACCTTGAAGAGCGAGGGGGAGTCTCTGCAGATGAACTGGACAGGAAGGCAAGGCTGACAGCACTGACAGCAGCTCCTCATATCCTCTATTGCAAGTGAGAAGGAAGTTGCAGTGGGGTAATGCTAGCTGGGTTGGAGGTGTGCAGGTCTCAAAGCCTCCTTTCTGACCTGATAGCTGAGAATTGATAGTTGGTATTAATAAGCTCACTTTGGCTTATTATTTAGTTTTAGGTTGTCAACTTTTTAAACCTTAAGCCTGACAAAATGTCAACTCCCAGGTTTTCCATAGGCATCCAGTAGGTACTAGGTGCCCCTGAGAGCTGAGGGCCATTTTACTTATCCCCTTCAGCCCCCCATAATGCTGGCACGATAAGAATCAGCATAACACTGCACAGCAACCACCCCTGGCTTCAAAGGCAACAACTTCTCAATCCATTCCCGCTTTTTATGTTCTAATCATCACTCTCCCCAATGCTGTTTAGCAACAAAACAAGAAGCAATAGAAAAACAATGCTTGAGTGAGATATCCAAGAGAATACAAAATTTTGAGTAAATTTATATTAAAATGTAAATGATTGAGATATGCATACTTTCTCTAATTTTCCTTGTGAAAAGTACCTTTGTTTTGTGCATTTTATTTTAAAGAAGTTTTTATATTTGCTGGAGGTTTTATTTAGCTCTTGGATCAAAATGAAATCTTTCTAACTGTGTGAAGAAAGTATTTTCGATCACAGGAACATTTCTTCTTTTTTTTTTTCCTTCTGAAATCTTTGGTACCATGCCACAACCACAGAAAGAGCCAAAAGGAGTTAGACTTTGCGCTGTTTTGCATGGGATTAGTTAGTATTTCCCTCTTCAAAATCTACCAACTGCTCAAATCCGGAGAGACACAAATCGGAACACGTGTGGGGGAGGGGGAGTAGGAGAGTCCCAAGAGGCAAAAAGTCCTTTACTGCTCATCCTGCAGCGCTGCATCGCTTCATTCGTCTCTCTGTCCTTTTCTCCCGCCCCACTTCTTTCACACACACACACACACACACACACACACACACACACACAGTCTCTCCCCTATTGAGGTCTACAAAATCCTACCTCTTCTTCAGCCTCGGAAAGTACCCACTGTCCGCAAAAACAACCTCCCCATATAAGATACTCATCTAGGGCCTACAGCGAGTGACCCTTCCCTGGGACGTGAGGCTCTTGTCACCAGCCTAGGTTCCTGTCTCTCACCATCTCCTGCTCCCCTTCCCATTGTCCTGGACCCAATTTAGGCGAGCGCAGCCGGGATCCTTCTGTTCAGGGCTGTCCCTCCTTGTTACTGCTCTCCACCTTGCTCCCAGCAGCCCCCGTCAGCGCACCCGACCTACAGGAAAGTTGCTCCGGAGCTGTGGAGGGGCGTCATCGCCTCCTAGCAACGCTCCTAGCAACCGGATAACATCTGCTCCCTCTGGTCCAATGCGAGCCGAGAAGCGCTACGCGCCCGCCTTGCGTTCGGAACCCGGAGTGAGAGGCGCTTCACAGACTGGAGGGACCGACCTGCAGGAGCCAGGGTTGCCCGCCGAGCTGCAGTTGCCGCTGCTGCCGCTGTCGCGCCGCCGCCACTGCTGTAGCTGTTGCTGTCAGTGCGGGTCTGAAGCGTGCCAGCGCCGCAAAAGCACTAGTGAGCTCCGAACCCCGCGCCTTTGCGAAACAGGTGCATGCGCGATCTCCTGGTAAGTGGACCCAGCTCGGAAGGTATGTCAGGACTCCTCTAGCCAGGCACCCTTCAGAAAAGATTCATTACTGAGGGGGAGACTAGGGACATGTTACGGGATCCCACTCCACCCTCCCGCCATTGAAAAGTGGCCAGCTGCTCGTCCCAAATGACCTGATTTGATTTTTTTTTTTTTTTTTTTTTTTAAATCTTGGGATTGGTTCTTGAGGATTACCCTGCTCATCACTGTAAGGTAGTGTTCAGAAGTTTTCGATTCTCCTTGTTTTTCTTTGACTTATCGGCCGATATGCAGTTAGGAGAACTGGAAGCAGCAAGCGCCCATAGGAAGCCTATGGTTCAGGCTCAAATGACAGTGTAGTCTGGACTAATTGAATCAACACGTTTGGAGAGCAACATTCTTTTTAGATCCTCCTCTGGAAAGGGTCCATTTGGCCAGAAGCAGCGTTCAGTGCTACTCAACCTCCTGAAAAGTAACCATAGTAACTCACCTCTCTTTTGATGGGATCCTCCTTATTGGCTGCCTATCTTCCTTTGGAAAGCTCATCTCTCTAAATATAGAAGATGATGAGATCTGTAAGCATACATCCATGTAGAAAAGGTGCAGTTGAACATGGCCCTTTAAACAAAAACTGTTTTCAAAGAAGTAAGCATTTGGCTATTTCAAATCTTCCCAGAACAAGCATGTATTCCAGAGAAAGACAGTCCGTTTTGAGTTAACTGCTGCTTTGTTACTTTAGAGGGAATACTTCCTGAAATCATACAAAATCTGGCACTTGAAAACAAATGAAGGATATCTGAAGCTGATTTTCCTAAATTACCCGATTGATAATCTCCACAAAATAGTCCCCCGAGTAAATAACTGGTGACATCAATTATCAGTTGTTTCCAAATTTCTTAGGATACCCTAAATCTGGAGAACATTAAAGTGACTGTGTGTTTGAAGCCTTATCAATCTGTCTAGTCCAGATCAGCCCCACCTCAAACATCTTAGATAATGTCCTCCCAGTACTTGCTCGATCCTGACTTGATAACCAGCTCATATCAATGCAGTCCTGACTTGTCCCATGTTATTTGTGTCTATCTCCTTGTTTCAAGATCTCAGGTAACCATTCATGAGCCCCAGGCTGTGAGAAATGCTTGCTGTGCAAAGGGGAACTCTCACCAGATTTTCTGAAGCTGTCCTAGAAATATACTTTTCAGATTGAGTCAGCATTACCAGGTAATCACTGGCTTAAAAGAAATTACTGTTTAAATATGTATCTAGTGAAATAAATGCTAGTGTAGCATTACCATAACTTACAAGATCAATAGAAGGGGTTGTTTATATAGATGGTTGCTGGGTAGAAGTCAATAGAGGTTTTCTGTAAAAAGGACATTTGTGGGCTGGCAGATTCTCCTCTCTAAGACCCATGTGAATAGGGTGGGCCAAATTAGGTAGCCTGGCTCCGGGAACATGTCAAGTGTAAGCCTTCTGAATACCCTGGTGCATGACTGATTGGAGAAAATGAAGAGAACTCTCCAAGTTGCAAAAAAGAGATTATGGTAATGTTTTAAATTTAATTTGCATTAAGGTCATGATGATAGAAATCTATGAGTGCTAAGCACTTGAAACTCAATTTTTAAGACTGAATACAGTCTTTAAGTGAGTGTTTAGCTCTGTAACACTGTGTAACTTTCACATGTCCTGAGCTATCCATGTGCAGTTCCTGTAGATAACCAGCCTAGCAAATTGCTGTCAAATTCATAAAAATATACCATGCTGCATTTCTGCCTATGTTTTACCTCCCTTTAGGAAAACAAATAATTAAACAATTTTCCTCAGAAACCGATTTGAAAATTTATTCTGGTCTCATGGTATAGGTTTATGAATATCATGAGACTGAAATTATTGACCTCTGTAGTTGGTTATTGAAATATCTATAGTTTAATAATAATATTAATAATATTATTAATAATAATACTAAAGATAACCATTCAAACCATCAAAATAGATTAGATTCACTAGATGTTAGCACCACCCACTCTTCTTCCATTATAATAACTATATTTTATGATGACAAACAAATTCAAGGAAACCAATGAGATTTACTGTCATCTGCCATGAGATGTGTAGAGAGTTCTAGTCATGCCATTAATCTTAGGAAAGTTTGAGTAAAGTAGCCACAATTATTGGTTCATGTATATGCATTAGTTCTGTGCATTAGTAATTTATGTACATCCTATCCCTTATGTAATATGCATAGAAGTTTAAAATCATTTGGTGTCCTTTAATTTATGTAACCTAATCTGCCCTTTCATTGAGACTACTGTCTGATTCCAAAGGTCAAATAAAAGAGGTTCTTAAATTTTAATTTTGATTCTATTGTGAGTGTTTAATATGTAGACTACATATTATGAAATTTTGGTGAACAGATCTATCTAAAAGTAATTAATCATAAAAATGTTATCAGAGTGTTTAGTTTTAAATAATTAAAAATAAATAAAATGTTAGCATTGTAACATAAACATTTAATCCTAGATACATTGGTGGCTCCACAGAGTGAGTGCGCACTGATGAATAAAAAAATGAACACTTTTTGTGAAAAAAAAATTCCAATTTGTATTTAAGGATGTAGTTACCCCCTTCATCAGTGCAAATACTAGCTATGCTTGTACATATTATAAATCGTAATGGGGGCATGTACTTAGGAGGTCTAACACTTTGATAAAGCTGGGATTGAGCAGGTTTATACTACAACCAAGTTCTAATTTCAGTCTTTTTTCATATGTCAGCTGTATTGGGAAGTTTTTAGGCAGGTATGAGCATGTTAAATTCTATGTCATGAGACCTTCATAGGATTTAGAAGATGCCATGAAACACATTGAAGAATTCAAAATGTGTACCAAGAGGATGAGGCCCTTGTCTCTCCACCTGGGATCTCTACTGATGACTCATGCCAGCTGGCTGTAACAGTCAAAACACTGACATCCCAACAATACTCTAAAGCCAAAGAATAAGCAGTTCAGATTGCTCTATTTGTCAAAGCAATATGCTTCAGGAACCCAGACAAAACTAAAATGAAATAACTCTCCCAGAAGGAGAGGCAAGAGTAAATTGACCCAAACCACTCAGCACTGAAGCTAGGGAGGAAGAGGCATCAGAAGCATCCCTTCAGATTTTGGGAGGAGCAAATCCTTGACAATTCTTTTTTCCTGTTTCTTTCTTTCTTTTTTTTTTTGAAAAAGACAAGTTCATCTAAAAAGCATTGATACATTAATGCATTCCCTTTTTAGTTTAACACAATTAGTTTAAATGTTTTTCTCATTAAAATTATACAAATGGGTCAATACAGAGCCTTCCAGTTCACTGAAATATTTCTCAGTAGGGTGGTGGAGGATAATGGAAATAACTATGGGTTTACTAGTGTTCTGTCCAGGATTTTAATATGGCCTCCTATTTAGAAAATAAAATACTTTTTTTATATTATAAACTATAAAAAGTAAAATGCAATAAATCTTAATTGTTGAGCTACAAGAGTCTTCTAAATATCAGTGGTGCCTAGCTGGAGAGGAGAGATGAGTTTGTGGCTGGGAATTCTGTAGGGGTGTTTAAGAGGATGTGTGTGTTAGTTTTTAAGTGCTTATAAAAAGGGACTAGAGGTTAGGGGCATCTACCAAAGTTGGAGATGTTGCAAAGAGAGTCAGACCCAAGAGCCTGGAGGCATGATTCTGTCCCCAGGTGCTACTCGGTTTGCCACTTTATGTCTCAGTCTCCAGAGTTAATGTGAAGGATACCATCTTTTAACTTAAGTGGTTGCTGAGCTTGAACACAATGCAATTAATTTAACAAAGACAGGTGCTTAGAAGAAAGGCACCCTGTGAATGAAGACCACTTTCTGTCCAGAGCATCTCCACCTGGGAGTACCATATGAATGAGGACAGAGAATCACCCAACTCTAGAGTGAATTCCAATATGTTCTTAATGAGTAATGCTAATGATTAGTTACCAGCTCATGTTGTTCTAAAACCCTTCTGGGATACCACAAGCAACAATGGCCTAGAGAGATGTTTTTGTTGATGGATCTAAATGTGGATGGGTGGGTGGGGTTTGATGGGGATATCAAAATGAAAGATGATCAGGATGATAGAGATCAGACACCTTCCAAAAGGCCACTACCATCCATAGGCTGGGGATTAAGATTCTCCTTTCTGAGTGCCAGTGCTGGGTTCCTAAGGAAGTTTAGCCTTTCTCCAAGAGATTATTGGTTAAGATATTTCTTGGAAGCAATTTCCAGAAGTGTGGTTGCATGACCAGTTTTCTCTCTGATTTACTCCTACTTTGTAAGGTAAAGGGTGGAGTCAAAGGAGCATGATCCCTCAAAACAAGAAATGCACTTCTAGAGGGTGGTAAGTCAGAGAGTGCACTCAAGAAGCTTATTGCACTTGATCTCCATCTCAGTAGCACTAGATTATTGGACAACTTGGCCTTGGTACAGGACCTAAGGTAATTTCATGATTGCCTGACTGGTCATGTCTCATTTAATGGTGTTCTCTTTGGTTCAGGAAGCATTACCCGAGGAACAAGCTAGGTTCGTGGAACTGTTGCTGTTCTGTTTACTATTCCATGCCTGTATTTGGAGCAACGTCAAGGCACATGGAATCTTGTACCAGACAATGCTGCTGGTATTTGAGAAACCCATGTAACTCAGTGGCTGTCAAGTATCTCTAGAAGTTCCCAACATAGTCTTCCAGGAGCTGCAACTTGTTGCTGATGCTAAAGTGCCAGGGAAGTCAATATTTTACTTGGGGTAAATCTGAAGAAACTGATTGCTCCATTGATCCAGAGCTAAAAATTGACACTGAGTTCTGCTATCATAGAGCATATTCTACAGAAAGGTGCTAGGCAGGAGGTTATGAAGAAAGGTATCTGATGAAGTATTGTCGATGCTAAAGGTCTACAGAAGGCGCAGCATTGCAGCTTTGAACTTTGTACCCTTCTACCTCTGTGAATACACTCATGAATGTTCTATGCAACCTTTGCTCAACACTAAAGAGAGAACAAATCTCCCATGTATAACATAATGCCACTGAGCAGGATATGTATTTATTATTTCAAATGTGAGGTCCCTGAAAATATTAATGTATAACATTTACTAAGCAAAAATATGAGCATATGTGTTAGGCACTAAGTACTTTTAACATTACCTCACAATTCATATACAAGTCAATGAATTTGATATTGTTGTCCCATTTAATAGATGAAAAAATTCAGGCTCTTTGGGGCCAAATATCCAGCCCAAAGACACAAAGCAAATACATTATAAGGCTAGTATTTAAACTAATGCCATGGGACAGCTCTAGAAGGTTATGCTCAAGTGTTTTAAACCATGCAGCAGGACTGCAGAATGTGGCTAACACCGACAGATGGGAGAACTCTTCCAAACAAAAGTGGTCAAGGCCCTCAGGAAGGATGTCCGATAGTTTTGCCACCAGTAGATCATTATTTCGATATATAGGGGCACTTAGACTTTTAAAGGCTTCTACCAGGCTAACACCAGACAAAGAGAAATCAATAAGAGAGAGTGCAACTGAAGCATATGATTTGTCTACAACCCAAGTCACTCGTTGATCTGAGATGGAACTCACCTCGTCTCTCCCTATTGATCAGTCTCCTGCCCTTCTGTCTGCAGTGAGGATGAGATAGAATGGTTTCAACTCTTGCTTTTTGTAATATGTTGATTAAAATGTTGGGGAGAAAATGAGAACCCTCCTAGAATTAAGATACATTTAACACATCACTTCTTCACCATTTCTTGGAATTTCTACTTTTGGACAAAGAATGAATTACTCTGACAGGGGCTCTTCTTCTTTTACTGTTGTCTGTTCTCTCAAAGTGTTTATAAATTAATTTGCTGATGATGTTTTCTTAGTGTACTGTCCCTGGGCTGTGTACCAAATGAAATCACTTGTACAATAATAGAATTTTAGTTGTCTGGAGGCAGAAGCAGAACAAGGAAGAGTTTTTGAGCAATTGTTTGTAATCAAATTTTAAACATTTACAGAAATATGTATACATTTCATGGCCAGAACTCTGATGGGGCGGGGGTGGTCATTCCGATCTGTGATTTTTAATTTGTTGCTTATGGAAGTTTTACACTATGAAATATACCAAGCCTAGCAAAGATGTTTTGTGTGCCCAGAGGTCATAGCATTGAAAACAATTTTAGTATTCAAGCCAGCATTAGCTATTTCACCTTCAGAGATAAACTTAGTCTCAACCTAATTCAGTTTTATAATTTATATGCTGTTCTCAGAGCTCAACACAGAACATAAAGACATAAAATCACTTTACTCTTTTTATCTATCTCATTAGCTTTATCTAAATAACTGGCTAGATGGAGTTTAGCTTTTTAGTTGCAGGAGAATGATAAACATTTACACATGTTTAAGAGATCATAATAAACTAACTTTTTTGGATATTCATATTAACATTAATTATTCAGATGATTATCTTGATGCTTCAAAAACCATTTATATTTTTTCACCTAAAATGTATGATTAATGGCAATAAGCCAGAAACATTTTCTAGGAGCACTTATAGAACCTATTATATTTTTTCAGCTTATCCATTTGATATATCTTCTTGCAGTCCCTTAACTGTCTAAGGATAATCCAGTGTCTCCATAAGGCAGGGTGGTGGAAAAGAATCTTCAGGTCAGAGCTAGGAGGCTAGGTTGACTTTGCTTCCATATGATAGATCTGTGCCTATTGGCACTAAGAAGAGGTGTAATTTGGTTGAGTGCTTACTATATGCTAGGCACAGTGCCAGTCACTTTCCATGAATTATTTCTGTGATCTTATGAGCCAGTGTATTTCTATTTCCATTTTACAAATGCCATTTGCAGAGAGTTTATGTAATTTGTTCAAGGTCACAATACAAAGAAGTGGCAGAGCTGGAATTCAAACTTGCTTTCACCTATTTCAAAACCCAGACTATAAACCACTGGACTCCTCGGCACCACAGTTTCCTCATCTGTACAACAAGGATCCTTGAATCAGATGACCAATAAATAATTTCCAGCTCTGAATTTTTTGAGATCTAATCTAGCAGGAGAACAGATGTAGGAACTCATGTTTGCTATATCTTTTAGCCTACAAGTCTAAAACCATCCTTCAAAATCTGATGCCCAAAACATTGCAAATAGCTAAACAGCTGGCAAGGAGGTAATTGCCAAACTGGTACCAGCTGTGAAAGCTATTCAGCATTTCCACAGCCTATGTGGGTGTTGTTTTAAGTAAGTGCAATAAACTAAGTGGCTAAGTGCATTGCTCACAGAAGAGTGAAGTCTCAAATGGAGATCTCCTGAGAATTTACTGTGTATTTTCAGGGACCAGTGTATTCTGTATCATAGGTTATTGCTTAAATATAGCCAGACAGAATCTTTATAAACCTTGGGGTCATTTAATATATACTTTTAATTTGTTTATTTATTTTGTCTTGCTCTGTTAAACCAAAATATCTTCCCTGGAGGTTCACTTGGGAGCCAGAAAAATAAGTCTATTTGACATTTGGTTCTCCAAACTACAACCTGCCCTCCCTTGTATCATTCATTAAAAGCTTTTTAATTGGTCATAAATGCCGTAGACATTACACTACGCAGGAAGATAAAATGAGCAGACATTTAAAAAAGATATATATGAAAATAATGTTTGCTTATGGTAAAGTTACTCTTCTCATTTCCAAGTCTTTCCTCACTCTTCCCTTCACTGTAGTAATTCACTGGACGTTGTTTTTTTTTTTTTTTTAATGGCGACTTGTCCAGCTATAATGCTAGTAACAGCCATTGATGCTTCTTAATGTGGACCCAGGGATTCCCGTTGAAAAGTGACTTCATTCTTCACTGTTTAGTTAAGATGCAGTCTGGATTTGTTCATGATGCTAAAGCATCTAAGTTGATGTAGGGAAGCGATGGCAACAACAAAAATCAATCAAGCCAAATGCTTGCCACTCTGATGTTAAGTCAATTGGTTGATTGATTCATTTCAACTTGCTTTTGTGGCACTAATTTATTTATTTATTTTTTTTGGTGGTGCTAGGGATTGAACCCAGGACCTTGTGCATGCAAGGCAAGCACTCTACCTACCGAGCCATATCTCCAGCCCCTTTTGTGGCACTACTATGACACATACTTAAGGATGTAACATGAAGGCTCTTAAAATGTGGGTCTCAGACCAATACCACTATCATCACCTGGAAATTTGTAAGAAATGCAAATTCCCCACTTCAGACTGACTGAAACTCTGGGGATGAAACCCAGCAATTTGTTTTAAGGAGCCCCTACAGATGATTCTGATGCTAGCTGATATTTGTGAACCACTATTAGTTATTAGTTACACAGTTTTTTAAAAAGCATGAATAATTATCACAAGGGATAAACCAAACCATTGTCATCTAATTATTTGATTAAATCCCTTAAAAACACACCTAAAAATGTAGTTTGCTAAAAAACACCTCCTTAGAAAACTGTTCAGGAATGTTTTCTTTCTTTTCTGTCCAATTTTATTCTTTTTTCCCTAAACTTTTGAGAGCAGTGAAAAATCTATGTAAACTAAAATTTGCTTGTTAATTTCAGGGACTGTGTACATAAAATAGCAACTATTATCATTGTTTCAATTGTGAATTATCATTACATAGTGATCTCTTTTTAGTGAAGATATAGAAGTAGTTTAAAATTCTGGATTCCCTTAACAAAACATACCAACTCTAACCTAAGGTTCTCTTGGGTTTATAATCCACAGTGATGCCAGTGAATTTTGGAATGCTTTAGGTGTGATTTTGTAGTTTTCCCTACTGGCTCAGGAAAACCATCCAGTTACAAGAAGTTGCAGGAAGCTTTATGTGGATGCCTCCAAGTTGGAGGAAAAACTAGAAAAGGCATGTTATTGAAGAGTATATTATTAATACTTAGGCTTCAAAAAATTTAAAAGATCTAGAGGAAAAATATCAAATGTCTTACCAGAAATTTATTTAATCAACACATTAATACTACACGGAGGTATGGATAAAAAGTGAGATAAATTATCTTTAAATAGGAGGTTTTTTTTTTTTTTTTTTTTTTTTTTGTGTGGTCTGGTCGAGTGAGTACTGAACTGGACTGAGTTTGCATTCATTCATTGCTTTGAATAGGAAGCTCCTTGTCTTTTTCTGGTTTCTCTTGCTTCCTTTCTGTGGCATCAGTGCCACCTAGAGGACATTGTAGGAACTTTCTTTGAACAAACCCTTTCATTTCTGAAACTGTTTCATAACTCTGGAACTCTATACCTCCCTAAATAAGGCAGAATCCTCAATCTCTATAAATAGTAAATTAAAGGAGAAAACTAAGTTTTTCACTTTAGCTATCATATCAAGGTCAGTGTTGCTAGTCATAGCATTACTTAAATCTCTCAATTACTTGGGATTGACATACATTAAGCCATGTGTTAGGACCATGATATACCATAACTATAATCTAGGGCTTTTTTTTTTTTTAACTTTCAACACACAGTTATTTCTTTAAACTGTAACATGGTCACTGACTATTTTATGCCAATTTGCTTAAACAGCAACATGAAATGCCCTCTGTGGTTTAGGCAGTTTAAAAGAATGTTGAAAAACATTAGTTCCTCCAATTGTATTTTGTTGATAAGTTTCAACTTTGGGTGTGTTTTGATGTTCAAAAGCATGAGGTTGCAAGGCATGGTGGTGCACACCTGTAATCCCAGAGACTGAGGTAGGAGGATTGTGAGTTCAAAGCCAGACAATTTGGTGAGGCCCTAAGAAACTCAGTGAGACCCTGTCTCTAATAAAATATTAAAAAGGGATGGGGATGTGGCTCAGTGGTTTAGTGCCCCTGGGTTCAATCCCTGGTAACAAACAAAACAAAACAAAACAAAATTATGAGGTTAAATAAGTATTGGTATTTGATTTCTGAGAGGTTGAAAAAGGAAATAAACATTGATTTCCAACCTAGACCATCTCTTTGGTTCTAAAGGTTGGCCTTTTCCTCCCTACAGGCTTTTCAACCACATGGCAAGTGGCCACTGACTGGATGTCTGTGTGATTTTAGTGAGGAGAGGACAACAATTTCTGGGGTCACCAATTTCTTTTTATAAGTAGAATCTATATGATGAAATATTCTTTGCCATGGTAACATCTGACTTTTCTCCAATTATTTTGTTTAGCTTATCCAACAAAAGTATTAACATATTCATTAACAACGTCGAAAGTAGCCTACTTTAAGAGAAAATATGCAGAAGAAGAAGATTTACATCAAGATTACCATGGGTATTTTCCAAAAGTAAGTATTTATTATTCTTTTTTCTTTTGTCATTGTTTTGAATGTTGTCCATACCAAAAAGCTTGACTTGTCATTTTTCTACGTCTAGATTAAATGATTGACTTTGTTTTCCAGCACCTGATATTACCTGAGGACAGGACTTGCATTCTCAAACTTTCTCTGGAGAAGCTCAGGTTTCTAGAAGACCCAGAAACCTACTTAAGAAGGTCTGTGTTAATTAACAATTTGCTGAGGAAGATACATCTAGAGACGGAGAAAGAGAGCTATGAATACTTTAAAGAAGCTCCCTGTTATAAGACTGCTTATTCAGATACAAGAAAACGGCTGAAGTTTATGGTACAGGAATGCTGTTCTCAGTCTCTCTATTATGAAGAGCTGCATTCATATCATATTGTGCCTTATGCTTCGGAGAATGCCATTTTTGGAATGGGATACACTAGCAGCCACTTGGAGCAAAATTCTCAGTTGCTTATTTATAAAATGAATTAAAGTAACTGTTAAGTTCATTGATACTTTGTTTCTAAATGCCTGAACTGTTTATAGTGAAGATGTTAATATAAGGCACTAATTACCAGTGCATTTGATGAAATGCATGCTGAACTGATTGGAGAGACCCATGGTTATTACTCAGCAGTCCTTAGTATCATCAAATTGAATTGAAAATATGTCCACTTATAAAGCATTGAATTAGTGCATTAGAAGCAAAGATTTTTTTTTTTTAACATACGGTGTGTAGAAAGGGATTTATATCAACCTGTTATATAGATTAAAACTTTTAAGCCCCCTGGTTCTAAAGTCTGCCACTCTTTATAACAAGTAACAAAAAGTAACAGATTCCATTGATAATGTTATGTCTCTGAGGATGAGAAGAGGGAGTTCTTTCTGAAATGCTTTGTACCATCAGTGGCGATTCAAGTTGGGGCAAGCATTCCCTGCCACCTAACTGCTGAAAATAACAACTGGATTACTCCAAACTGATCCTTTTTATTATTATTATTATTATATATTTTTTTGGTTTCTTGATAGACTTTTTTCTTTAAAAGTAAAATTTAATAAAAAAGCATTGCCGGTGGGCTTATCTTTAGGGGTTGGTTAAAATTTGTGCTGGGCCTTCAAGAGTTAAAATTTTTATTCATGATGCTATTTTCTTTTTTATAGGCTGTGAAGCTCAGGAAAAGGGTAGGCAGGTAAAATGTGTTTTTTTCATGGGTTGATATTTGCAGCAATTGGTGAGAACAACAGAAATTCTACATGATGTTATTTCTTCATCGAGCTAAGAGTGCATTTAAGGCTGCCAGGATCAAACTTTGCACTGTTTTTTGTATAATAGTTGATCATTCACTATTTGACAAAATGTTTCAGAATGCCTTTGGTGGTGAAGTTTAGATATTTTACAATTTGAAAAATCATTATTTAACAAGTTGGATAGAGTCATGAAATTGTTTGAATTGATTCATACTATTCTGTGAGGTTTGGGTGAGATGTCTGATTTCCATATCTGGGGTTTTTGTCCTACAGAGCATATTGTTTCAAGAATTGTCATTAAGTGATTAAGCAGATTGGAAAAACTAGGTGCCAAAGGTGTATTTAAGAAAATACCAAAGACTCAAAGATGAGTGTCAGGAAGACTATGATAACCAAGATAAGAATCTAAGGATTGTGCAGGAGATAGAGGGACACTGTGAAAGTGTTTCAGGATGATTTGCTCACTAATGTGCTCTCAGAGCACCTTTTACATAATAATGATAATCAAGGACATTGCTTTAAGTGAAGGTATTACAAGCTTTTGGTAATCATATGCCTTTGCAATTTAAATATGGTGTCTTGTCAACATAGAATCTTCCTTAGCTGAAGATCAACTAGTAACCCAGACAGGCTTTTTCTATTCAAGACAATTTTGTTTTTAGTTTTGATTCAATACTTGGTTTCTCTAGTGAATCACCAAGATGATTAATGTGGATGCTTCTGATATATAGAATATGGGTGCCCTTAATTAGCCTGCATTGTCGAAGACCACATAGTCATAACACTGATACAAGTGTCAGCCTTACATTTAGTTGCTCAATCAAATTAGGAAAAATGCTTAAGAAGAAAGTAGAAAATTATAATCCCCGTGGTCAGTTTTAAAATCAATTTAGTATGATGATGAGATAGCTTTAAAATACACAAATAAATACTTAAAAGTTAAGGACAAAATTTGGCACCAAAGTTTAAATTTTTTATTTTATTGCTTATAAATGAACTTATTTCTCAGATACTTCTTTTAAAAACATATATATTTTTTAAATGGGGCCATTCCAAGATTCCAAATTTGATAATTATATTATAATATAGTTTTTAAAATAGATTCACCTTTCTAATACTTTCAAAACTTTAAACACTTGGCTTGGTTTAGGACAGTGTCTCTAAGAAAAAGACACCAACGCTAGTAGATGTAGTGCATAAACAAAAGCCACATATTGAAATTAGCTGAGAATAGAAATACACTTTAAAACAGAGAAGAGGAGAGAAAACTTATCAGGAAAGTGTGAAATTATAATATTTATTGTATGCCAGAAAATTTAAACAAAGCAAGAACTCTTGGGCAAAAAACCAGTAACAGATGTGAAAGTCTTTTTATTGGATGACATCATCAATTGAGCTCTCTAATCTGTATTCCTATGTAGAAAAGGAACTGTCTTAGAAACCAGCAGTATTTGTGAATATGATTTTTTTAATTGTGTTGATTTCAAAACAGTTTATTTAAAAATACTTTTGGGGGCATTTAAAAATTTTTTTCTAACAACTCATAGATAAGGAGTTGACTAATTTTATCTTGATTTTAAAAATAGTAATTTATATTTAAACTCTGTAAACTTGTCTGAGTTAACCAATAGATCACTGTCATTTTACCATGACCAGCTGATAGATAGGGAGACCCCTCTATAGGTTTGCTCCATTAATGAGAGATGCACAAGGTAGGAAATTATTACTTTTACTTTAAACCTGGGCATCCTCTCTCTGATAACAAGAATCAGCCTTAGGCTCAGGAAGCTGAGGTGGGGGAATCTAAGTGTGGGTGCCCAAGTACCCCCAAAGACCTAGTAAGAAGAAAATGAAAAAAGAAAAATGGAGAGAGAGTGAGAGAGAGAGAGAGAGAGAGAGAGAGAGAGAGAGAAAGAGAGAGAGATCAGATTAATAAGTGAAAGAGGAGGTTTATTGTGTGTGTGTGTGTGTGTGTGTTTATGAGGGGGGTTATTTGCTTGCTATGTTCAGTTTTTCTTTCCTGTGTCCACTGTATACCCCAAACACCCGCTACCTGCAATGCATTGATCATTCAATTACCAATAATGCAGAAACCGAGGTTCTATTCAGCATAGGTACTATATGAAGTGTAGTATTATTGCAAAATGCTCCTGAAATTGCATTGGATGGATAAGCAAAGGAAAGCAGAAATAATTAATTCAGGAGAAAGACTAAATGGGGAGCCATATGTAAAAATGGATAAGCTCAAATGCATTGCCTGTTCTGAATGTACATCCCAAGATTTAACAAATTCAGTGCAAGAAGACTTGAAAATAAATGCAATTCACAACCATTTATTGAGCAAACTATTCTGAGCCAAGCACCATGCGAGGGCTGGGGACCCAGAAGTGAGCGATATCCAGTCTCTTAGCTCAGTTCACTGATGAGGGAAGAATCCAGATGATTTGATTTTTGCCTTATAGGGTAAGAACTTTCTACTGGGAGCAGCACCTAGGTTTCTTTTCCAATCTGGGATGGTTTTCAAACATGTATCTCCCAAGGTGTTGGCAGATGAAAAGATACACAGGAAGAAGGGAAGTTCTACTGATCCAGATTAAGGAGTGGAAGGAGTATATAGATTTTCTTTGCAGTATATTTTATACTTGGAAGCATATTAGGAAGCCACTCTTGCATAGGGGGAGTATGGCTGGCTGTAGCTCACCCCTGGGAATCCCTGTGAGGATGGAAGGGAGACACATGCAAACATGGAACAATTACATCTCCCTTCACCTCTCGAGCTCTCATGGTCAGTGCCAATCAGGTTGCTGTTGATGTCAAGGAAAGCCTTAAGTGAAAAACAGAATCATTAAGTCATAGCCTGAGAGTTGTGTATGGTGTGTGTAAAGTCAGAGAGGCAGCCTTCTCTAATGGGCCTCATGCTGGTGAACTGCTTGAATGAACCTCAGGATTTTTTAACACCAGCTACTGGAGCCATCTCCTTTCTGTACCACTCTAGCTTCCTCTGTGAATTACAGCCTAATCCCCAGTCTTTGCAGTACCCTCCTAGTGAAGGTTAAAGTTCTGTCCTTCATCGCCTCCTGGCCCTCTAGCGATGATACTGATTTGCTCAGAGATTCTTGTAGAAAAGCAACACTTTGTGCTCCTGACTAGATCCTTTGGGAAAGGATTCCCAGAATGTTTTAAACTAGAATTAATCACATAAGCATAATGGTTATTGGATGGACACTTCTTTTAAAAATAACTGTAAACTTTAAATAATCATCTACTAAGGTAATCTTCATAATTCTACAATTCAGTGTAATTGTTGTATGTTTTACTAAAGAAAATATCTTATGTTGGAAATAATGAAAGATTGTATATAATCAATTCAAGTAGTTGAGTATTTATGTAATATATGTCATTTAATTTACATGTTCTTATTCTCAAACTTTATCACGACACAATAGCAACATGACAAGTGTCAAATTTTTTGTTTCTTTTAAAGGGGAGTGTGTCTAAAAGTTATTACATTCCTGGTTAAATATTTGGGACAAAATTTCCCTATTAAAGCAATTCTGTCTTTCCTCAACAATTCCCCTGTAGTTCAGTGAATTAAAAACATCCTCTACATTAGTGCTTCTCAAATCCTCCTAAGCACCAGGGATCTTGTTGCAATACAGATTCCTTTTACTAGGTCTGCAACAGGGCCTGAGAGTCTTTACTCTGCACATTTTCCGGGTGATGCAGATGCTGCTATTGACCCCACATTAAGTAGCAAATCTCTAGATCATTTGAGGTAAATATATATGCAAGCCTATATACTCAGACTTTCAAAGAATATATATTCATGTCCATTTTCCATAATAAATTTTTCTTTGAAAAAATAAAAGGCAAAAATAGTAAATAACATAAAGCCAAAAGACTGGTTTTCTAAATTTGCCACAAATATTACAGCACTGTAAAATATGTAGAAAATTATTTCTGGCATGAGTTTTATCTACACTTATTGAAGAAGAACATGGATTCAATGCAATCAGGAAATGACACTTGGTAAAATTTCTCTTCCTGATCTTCCCCTTGATTTTACTCAGATAAGGGAGATCCACTTGTCAACATTAAAGCAAAGAATGACAATCTCTTACTTGACCAAATACAAGAAAATCTTACAAAAACATTCATTATGAAATTCAAAAGTTTGGGTGGCTCCACGGACTGAAGATTGTAAACCTGAGGTAAAAAATGGCGCCCAGTTCATTCACTTCTTGTCTTGAACTCTTTCTCAAGCTTTGTGCTCTGCAAGATCCTGCCCTTGCTATGGACTTCCTGTTTCTCCTTGGTTATTGGGGTCTTGGTAAAGGGTGGAGGATCAGTGTAAAAGAGAGTCACATAAATTGTCTATCTGAGCATGCCAAGTGATTTTTGTCTGACTCTCTTTTGGTCATAAATTTTTGGTATGGCTATTGTGAAATATAGTGTCATAAATTTGTCATAAACCATTAATGAAAGAAGAGGAGCAGAAATTTAGTTCTGTGGGAATGTACTCAAATATGAAGCAGATGGTGTTCTACAACATTTATTTCGGAAAATGTGTATCTGTTACATAATCTAAAATATGTCTTTTTCACATTTAAAAATATTTGGGTCATGATTTAGAATTTTTATTGGATTGTTTTTTAAACTGAGAGGAAGAAGAAAGGTAACTGTATTTTAAAACATATTTGACATGTTACTAATAAAATTTTATTTCTGGTGAAATACAGGTGCCTTTGTTCAGTGGGGGAGGTGGGATCCTGAACACTTGGCAGCTGTTCTGTCTCTTCATTCCACAGGTCTCCTTTTAAAGGCATACACTTATATTTCTTTGAGCACTTTGTTTTCAATACAAAGTTTGTTAAGGGGTTGGAAGACATTCTTGGCTTCTTGGAACATTTTCTTCACTGAAGCTGACCCTGAAATGGTTGTCAGGTAGCATGAGACACCAAAAGCACAACAGGACTCACTCTGCTTAGGACTTATTCAAACATTATTAACTATAAATCTCAGGCAAAAGGATACTTTCTCTCCCTGTGGAAGCCAGCAGGTGTGCACATGGCTTCTCCTGGGATTCACCAGGTGATGTGGGCAGGTAAGATGCACCAGAAAGATACATTTCTTCTCTCTCTAGCAGAAGCTGATGTTAGCAGATTTGCAAACCAACTGTGGAGTTGCCTACAAACCACAGACCCTGTGGGACACCAATGCCTAATGTAAGGTGTTTCCAAGAAAACAGCATTTTTCTGTATACTTTCAACCAGATAACTTGATTAAGTGGGTGGTTATTGGAGCGACCCAAGAACAATGGACCCATACATATGAAGAAACTTTCATGTGTATGTAAGTAGAAACATAAACACATATGGAAGAATACTTTTAAAGATGGTAACATAAAGAGTGAATTGATCTATTCCAGAAGTAAATGAAAAAGCTTAGCTAGCATGTGTGTCCCTCAAACAGCACCTGATGTGTATTTGGTATCAATATGTGATAATGTCCAAGAACTCTTAGTTTTTTTCATTTGTGTTGAAGACTTTTGGGACACACACACACACACACACACACACACACACACACGCACATACACAGACAAAACCACAAGTTGCAGATGGATGGGCTTCTTTATAACTGGGAGTAAAGACAACTAAGTTTTAACCTCCAAACAGAGCTCCACCACAAGAAAGGGTTTCTCATCTCACTGCTGTTCTATTTCTCCCACACTTCTTTCCCACCTCACTCTAACAGGTGCCTGGATCATGCCTCTGTTTCAGACCTGGCTACTGTCACTGAAATTGATTAATAGTCAGGGCAAGCTCCGTTGCACACAGCTCTATAAAGCCTCGGTTGAATAAACACAGTCATTTCTTCATAATGTGGTGGTTTTCTTATAATTCTTCCATGTTTCCAACTCCCAACAGTCATTTATCTGGAAGTTATTTTTTACTGTTGCACCATGGATTTTATAATTAGGAATGTTTGTAAACAGGACTGTGTAGATGCAAGTTATATGAAATTAACATTATTCCCTTCATAATAAACAGAGGCATATAAAACTCTATTAGTTTATGCACATAAGCAGAATACAGTACCATTATTATTGTCATAATATTTCTATACAGTACAACAATTATTGTTATACTATTTCTATAATTTATGAAGAAGCCAACTATAGACAATTTGTCTGTTGTCTATTTACTGTTTCATCAGTTTGTGATACAAAATGGGTCACAACTCTTTAATTATCAAATTAAAACTACTTCTTCCTCACTTGACCCCTTGGCAGGAAGTCTCATCTTTTTCCTGGGAAAGTTTACTCCAGGGTGCTCCAGGGCCATAGCCAGCTTGCCACCAGAGTCTGTAGTGGCTCCAGAGGCATCACCATGGAAACCATGCTGCCCAGGGAAAGGTCCTTACTATTTGTGGTTACTGTGATCAGGGAAACCGTCTCCTCATCCCGATTGCTCTATTTTTATAAAACTCACGTAGACTAAACTCCTTTTCATGTCAAACTCCCCAAGGAAAATTTCCCCATTTATGTTAAATAATTAAGGAACATAAATAAACTAGAAACTGTTGTCTCTGTTTAGCTTTCAAAATGAGACGACTATGAAAACTCTTCACTCTGCTATAGTTGATAGGCCATTAGGACCTGAAAAACAAATCTAAAACACTAAGTAGCTTACTGTCTCTGGTTTGAATTATGTACACTTTCCCGGATCCCTGCATAATCGAATGGCATTGAATTGATGCTGTCAGCGGAGATGGAGAGAGCTTTCTGCCTAAGGATAAGAGCAGTCAGATTGGGGGGGGGGGCGCAGAATCATGGGAGCAACCTGGACAGTAGGTACAAATGTACCAGAGACTTTAATATTAATTTCTATATTTAGAAGAAAAGAACCTTGGGTGCAAGTCCAAAACTTAGTGTTTTTTCTTCTTTGACTTTTCTCTAAGGATGTGACTGCCTTACAGACAGATGGCTGAAGTGATCACTACTGTCATTTGCATATTGCACAAATAATTTATTTTCATTGGTTTGGTTTCTTCTGAAGAAACTTTTATATACGGGTCTATAGCGTTATAAACTTGTTGCCCAAGAACAAAGGCCCAGTGATGGTCCTGGATATCTAATTAGACATCACCTGGGAGAATTTGGGTGATGTTCTCAGCCAAAAATACTGGGAAAAGGCTCCTGAAGACGATGAGGATGCACACATTTTATACTGAAATTGTAATATCAAAACACTCCAGAAGTGGTTCTAGCCCTCTTATATCGAGTGTTTTCTAAAACAACTCTTAAAACATTCCTAAGAGATTGTAGGCTAGTTGTGGACTTTTAACCCTACCTTCCCAACCAAGTTTATAAGAGAAACATCTCGTTAAATCTCCTTGCTTTATGGGTATTTCTTCCTGCCCAAATAATGAAAAGATAATTAAAAAAATTGGTTTCCTGGGCTTTTCCTTATCACTGCCAATGAGTCTCAGAGACTGGTTTCTTTAAGGTATTTATTTGTAGATCCATGGAACCAGTTGGCTGTTGCCTGGGATACTGAGATTTTGAAGATACCACCCTAGCCCCAGTTGGCTAAAATGTGGAGGAATAAGAAAAATAGACAAGAATCTAAATAAAAATAGGTTTGCACAAATTGCACAAGAAATACAGGATGATGATATGAAGAATGAAGAGATACTATCTAGCTGGGGCGGAAACACAAGTATTAATGAAAAAAGCAGAGTTCAACAACTTCTTTGAAGAAAAGGAAAACATTTTAATGGGCAGAGTGGACAGTCAATGACCAAAGGGACAGAGTTGGGAAACAGGGGCACAATCTGCAGTTTGGATTAGCTGAAACACACAGTGTTTGGAGTTGAGCAATGAAAAATGAAGGATTTTGTGGAAAGTTTCAAATATAAGAATGCTCTTTCATAGGGAATTGGGAGCCATTGATTTTTTTTAAAGTAGCATTTTGGGAGTTTTAGTCTTGCAATAGTTTATTTGGATTGGATCAAGGAAACAAATGAGGGAACTGTGAGGTGATTAGGGTACTTGGTAGAAAAAAAAAGTAAAGCAGGGTATTGAAAAAGTAATAATGCAGAAATATGGTAATATTTGGATCTGGCAGGTAAGGGAGAAAGTGAAGGTAGGTAACTCTGAGGTGTACACAAATACATTGTCCAATATTGTAGCTAGTAGACACTTATGGCTATTCAGCAGGCCCAAGTTGAGATATACATAATGTACATTTATGAACTTCTGAATTTCTAAGAGTGCTACAGTAAAGAATGTAAATATTGCATTATTTTTATATTAATTACATGTTGAAATGCTAATATTTAGTATACATTGAGTTAAAAGAGAAATAAAATGTAATCTGTTTCTTAAAAAATTTTAGTATGCATATTAGAAAATTTAAAATTCATATACGTGTGGTTTGTTATATTTCTATTGGACCATGCATGTTTAGATTCTAAGCACCTGGGACTATAGTGCATTAGAAAAGGAAGACCAGGAAGGAGTAAGGGAGAAAGCTCATTAACTCAGAATTTAACACCTTAGTTCACAGTGAGATATGAAAGTCTCACTTGTCACACTAAGCAATTGGAAATATATATCTGGCTTATAAGAGGCTTGAGTAGAAGGAACAGATAGAAAGTCAAGTGCTCAATCTTCCAGAACTACTGAAATATAAAATCATTATATGATTTTGAGTCTATGAAAAAATAATTTCTTTTTATATACCTCTCATTATGGTTTAGATGAGATGTGTTGTCTCCCAAAAGCTCACATGTGAGACAATGCAAGAAGGTTTGGAGGAGAATTGATTGGGTTATAGTCTTAACGTAATCAATTAAACAATCCCTGATGGGGTTAACTGAATGGTAATTGGAAGTAGGTAGGTTATGGCTGAAGGAGGTGGGAATTCAGGTGTGGCTTTTGGGGATATATTTGTATATCTTGTTAGTGGAGTCTCTCTCTTTGCTTTCTGATCATGATGTGAGCTGCTTCCTTCTGCCACACTCTTCCCCCATGAAGTTCAGCCTCACCATGAGCCTGGAGAAATAGAGCCAGCCTTCTATGGACTAAGACCTCTGAAACCGTGAGCCCTTAAATAACATTTTCCTCCTTTAAAATTGTTCTGGCCAGGTCTTTTAGTCACAGTCCTGAAATAGCTGACTAAACTACCTCTAAACATTTATTATGGTGTAGGTGGACCTCTCTGACTTTCCATATGGGCCTTTCTCCTTACAAAGTTGTCTCCACTTTCCATTGCCCACAGACGCAAATGACTTTCAAGTTTCTGGAGACTTGGGATGGAGTGGGGATGAGAGTACTGGGTACAGGATACTGCCACAATTATGATGAAACTGATCACTGTGTTTGGTATTCTGAACACTCAACAGCCACTATATTTGTTTTGAAGTATTCAAAAGAGGAAATGAGCTGTCTGTGTTTTCTATGGTTTTATCATCTAATTTGTAAACACAAAACACCACTAGACAGCAAGGTTTCTCCTTTGATTCCCATTTCTAGAATTATGCCCAGCAATTTAGATGCTCCAGACATTTTGAGTTCAATTCTAGTGTCATTTCTTCCATGAAAGTATTTTGGATTCCTCCAGTTAGATGCACCCCATAGCATTCTGCATCCATCTCATTGTCTGCCTGGTATTGGATTATTGGGTACATATCTCTCCTCTTTCCTAGTATGTTTTGGAGTCAGAGGCCACAGTTTTTTCTTCTCTGAAGTGCTTAATTAGTTCATTTAGTAAATGCTATGTTTAATGAATTCAAATTAAAGTAGCTACCATTTGTTAAGCATTTACTATTGCAAGGCTTCTTAACAACCATGGGAGTTACATTTTATTATTTCCAAATTTATAGATGAGGAAACTGGGGTAAGAGGATTTAAGAAACTTGTCCATTGCTATCCAACCAGTAAGAGGCAGAGGCAAAATTAGAACTCCTGAGGCCTGACTCCAGAGCCTTCAATGTAACTGTATGCTGTAGTGTTCAGGAGAATGAGTTTCAGAGCCAACCCAATTTCTAGTCTTACTTTTATATGATGTGAAAGCTATAGAACTTTGGGGGAAGTTCTTTACTTAGCTTATTTAGATTTTGGTTTTCTTATGTCTAAAATAGGGGAGATAATCTCACCCAATTCCAAGGTTATTTTGAGAATCACATTATTGCATGCACAACATTTAATATCATAAAAGTCCACACTTGAAAAATTTTAGCCCTGCAAAATAAATAACAATGGGAGATAAAAATGCCAATCCAGTAATCCAATTCAGTAAATTTCTGTTACTAATGTATAAATAATGAGAAATCTTTAGTTTCTCCAGTAATCCTGACTTCCTCACTCCTTTCAAAATGGCCCAGTAGAAAATGGTTTCCAATGAATTATTCTAATGCTTCTCAAGAGCATTTCTTTCTTTCTTTTTTTTAAAAAATATTTTTAAATTGTAGATGGGCACAACACAATGTCTTTATTTTTATGTGGTGCTGAGAATCAAACCCAGGTCCTGCCCATGCTAGGCGAGCGCTCTACTGCTGAGCCACAATCCCAGCCCAAGAGTATTTCTTTTTTATGAAAAATGTTTTGCCAGAACTAATCTGTGTGTTTTAATTATCTGTGGTGAACTTCAAGATTAGAGGAGGTCTTTTTCTTCTTTCTGCCAAGGACATGTTGAAGACACCTAACATACATACACACTCATGCCACAAATGAATGAAAAGCAATTATGCTGGGGCAGAAAGTAAAGCAGGGCTAGAACATTCCTACTTACATGCTTTCTAGGTCACATTCCCAGTAGCTACATGATGCCCTACACAGCTACACAGCCAGAAGTGCAGCCTTCTCTAGCACAAACTCCTTTCCTAACAACAAACTCCAATCAGAGAGAGAAAGTGGCTCAAAGCCAGTGGCCAGAGCTACATAAAGGCCCTTCCTTGGGTTTGACAGTGTCTTCAAACATATGCAAGAGCCAGATGGCTATGCTTCACAGACTTGCCACATCCACCAGTGAAGGGTCCAAGTTTTAATTTCCATGGAGATAATTCACCTTGAGAAGAGGAAAACACAGCCAGGCAAAAAGGCAGTGAGGTGGAACTTCAAAGCTATGTGTTTAAAAGTACATTTTAAGTGGTTGCAGTATGGACTATTTGTAGAAGAGCTTCTTCTATAGCCTTTGTTTTATTTTTGGTTGGTATTGGGGATTGAACCCAGGGCGTCACACATGCTTTACCACTGAGCTATATCCCTGGCTCTTCTCTAGTTTTTAGAAACATGGATTTGTAGCAGATGGTAAGCAGATCAAACATTGGAGACTATTCCTTAGCAAACTCATTTTAAATAGAGAAAAGAACCTAAGACCTTACATGATTCAGGATTGAAAAAATTGGTCAGAAACTAGAAATTTCAGCTTTTTACCAGTTTTGAGTACTTTTAAATAACAACAATAATCTATTATTCAGCTGTCTCTGTAGTCTTGTAACATCATTATTAGCAAATGTGTGGCAATGTAATAATTCAGCTTCGATATTATGTTACACACATTTTATAGCCCTAATACCCTTTATTGTAATCATTGATTTTGTGTGTCTCCTTCTGTACAACTGTGAGGTCCCCATGAGAAAGATTATCTTTTGTTTTTCTCCAAACTAATGTTTCTTGAATAAATAAATATGAATAGATATGAGCCTGCTTGTGAAATTCCCTTTACAGACCACGTCGTGCATGGTGAATCTCAGGTAGGCCCGTTAGGGTGGGAGTGAAAGTAGGTCCTTGGAACAAAGTATGCAGTTCCTGTTCACTGGACGTTACAATCAAAGATAACTTAAACAGCCAACGAATGGCAACCAGACCAATGAAACTACCAAGTAAAAGACACGTGGAGTAAACTGATGCTCAGACAGAGCAGGATGACAAGCACTTGCACTGCTCCAGGCCAAGATTAACAGATCTATTTCCTAATCTCTCCAGGAATCATCATGGAGAATGGCTGGTGCCAATGGCCTCAAACGGAGCAAATCTTCCAACAGGTGAATAAGAAAAATACTATGCCAAAATCTAATTAGTAAAAGAGGTGGTGGTATTATACACTAAATGTTGAGGACCTTGCAAGAGATCACACTAATGCATGGAAGGATTGAGACTCTGCTATCATTCATAGCCAGGAAGACTTCTAAGAACAGGTAAGATTTTAGGTGAAAGCCATTTAAATGAGAGAAGCAAAGTGATGGATTGTTCAACCTTACGTGGAAGGTCAGGAATAGTCTAGTATATAACTAGGGGTTAATTTCATATGCAGGGCTCAGTTAAAGTTAGACTCTGGTATTGAACTTTTAACTACTGAGGTTAAGAGTTCAGCATATTTAAAAAAGCAATACATTGGTAAGAATTCTTTTTGCTCATCGAGACAGAACTCAATTGGTTTAGGAAAAAAGGAGAAAGCCCCAATCTGGGGTAATTCCAGATACTAAAAGGGGCATTGTGAGATTCAGAGAACTCCTTTCTCTCTCTAATGCCTGGTTCTGGTAACTGAAAACTGTTGTTTTTACCTATGCTGTTTTGAAGACTTTGTTTTAAAAGTCAACGTTGGACAATTCCTTTGTTGTCCTTAGCTGTTTCTGTCCTTCCTCTGAAACACCGAATGCCTCAGTTCAAATGTGGAATAAGAATTTCTGAAAGTGAAAAAATACATCTGGTAGTATTTCTGGAAATATTATCTTATTATACTGATTTGTGACAGATTTGGGTTTCTGCTGACATTTGCAAACCCATATGGAACAGGAATGCTCTATTAGCAGTGATTAGCATTGTTCATAAAATATGAATACTTTCAATGACTTCAACATAAATTAATAGTGTATTTTAAGTACCAAATCTCTCTTCATCCTCTTCCACCTGATGTCAGTTGAGGATGGATTTATAGTTTTCCTTTGGTCATATCAAATTGTCAACTTCAGTAGTTTTTTAGATAAGGGATAATTGTAAAAATTTCTTAGTAGATGTGTAGGGGTCTAGATAAATAATAAATTTATGGAAACAATGCAGGATGGAAACTTCTGGGTTGAAATGTACGTGTCAAGAATTCCTTGACTTCCCAACTCTTCCACTGTCAAAGACACTCACACCCTCTCACCCAAAAAATCCACTGCTTCCTGACATACGAAGACCAGAAAATCAAAATACCTTTACAACTTAATTGTAGCTTATCTATTGCCAGGTTGTGGTTTGTTTGTTATTATTTAAGAAAAAAAAAATGATCTGAAATGATTGCTGACATCTTTTTTTTTTTTTTTTTTTTTGCCAACTGAAAGGGTAGTTCTCTATTTCTCTCCCTTCCTGCCTTTGGCTTGGGGTCCTATAGTCCTGTCTACTGTTTCTCCCCCTTCCTATTTCTGCCTTCCTTATTTGTACCTCTGTTTTCATAGGCACTGGTTACTGGAACTTCCAGAAGACAACAGAATGACAACTTAGTATTTGGTAGGGAGATGGCAAACAGGTTGGCTGTATATTGCTGGAGGTGTAGCCTCAATATATAAAATTTGTGGTGGTGGAGACAAAAACAATAGTCCTAATACTTCTATGGTTCACACTATCAGATGATCATAGGGCAGGAATGGGGCATGATTAATGCTTTTGCTGAAATCCAGTGGAGACATAATATGGAACTTTCTCTAAACCCTGGATGCCCTATATATCAATATACCCTTTGATTGCCAGGAGCTGTAGCAAAGCTAAGGCCACAGTCTCTCTGTGTTGGTAAACGTTGGATGTGGACCTTTACTGGTTCTACCAGGAGTAAACTGAAAAACAAGAACAGCTGGGGTGTTGCTCAACATGTGAAACTATTTCTGAATACAAGAAATGTTACATAATTGTTAAAAATCACAGGGACAGCAACCTCTACAAATGAGTAATCTCTAGTATTAGAAAACAGTTTAGAAAAAAGTGTCTACAGTAATGCATGTAAAGATGTGGCATGTATAAATCAGAAACAAAAAGCTTTAAGGGAAAAGGTTACAAAGAAAATGATCAGATGATTCAAAAGTCAATAGATAAAGGTGAAGATGGTAATGGGTAGCATGAGGAAAGATTACATCACATTTAACAATATAAAGCAGAATTAAAATAAAAAACAGCAGGATTATAGAGTAGAAACAGAGTAGGATAAAAATCAATAACGGAAGTAGTAATGTGAAAGTAAATTTAATGAATTCTTCTGTAATTAGGGACTAAATAAATAAATAAATAGTTTTAAATATTGTACCAAAAAGAATGTTTATAGGGGACATAAAATGGAGGGCAAAACATTACATTGAAGAGATTTATTAGGACTAAAAGGTTGGAACAGAAGCAATACTAAAAGAAATCATTGAAGAAAATATTTTGTAGCATACAGATTTAAAAATCACACCGAGAAATAGTTGAAAACTGTAAATCATGGAAATATATTTCAAATATAAAAATAAGTGATAATATTCTAAGCATTCAGACATAAAATATATGAAGACATATAAAGGACTAAAATCAGCAAAATCTAATGCCAGGAGATAGAAATATATATATATGTGTGTGTATACTTATCCATGTATCTATACACATAAGTATGTGTGTATGCGTATGTATGTGAATATATATTATATAAAATATATATAATATATATAATACATATATATACAGTAATGCATGTATATATAATATATATATACACATACACATAAAAACCTGAGCTAGGTTGATGATCAAAGTATAAAGAGGCATGAACATATTTTCAGGTATGTAAAATGTTAGAAAATGTCATCTTATTATCCTTTATGTTAATGATAATCATCCTAACATTCAGTGGCATCAGCCTCAAACATTTATTATTGCTTGTACCTCTATAGCTCACCTGGGCAGTTCTATGGAGTGGGGCTTGGCTCAGGTGATCTTAGCTAGAATTAGGCTCACTCGCTTATCTGCAGCCAGCTAATGGGTAGGTTGAGGGTAGGGTGATTGGTGAGGTGAGACAACTGTGTTGAGGGAGCTACACACATTTTATTACTCAGCAGGTTATTGCCCCAGGTTTGTGCAAGTGGTGATTCCAGGAATCCAAGAATAAATGCATAGGGACCTTTTGAGGACTAGACACACCACTTACTCCATATCGATTTGGTCAGCCAATCACAAGGCTACAGAAGTAGGGAAATAGACTCTCCCTCTTGATGGGAGGAACTGCAAAAGCATATTTGAGAAGACGTGAATACAGGGAAATGGTAAAAATTGAGGATATTTTTGCAATAAATTCAAAATATTACTTGAAGAAGTGCTGTCTTAAACTTAAGACATCAAGAATGGGGATGCTAGTCTAGTATAACTGTATTTATGTGGGTTTGTCTCTGTGTTTTCTATTCTGTATCATTGGTCTGTGTGTCTGTTTTGGTGCCAATACCACGCCATTTTTGTTACTATAGCTCTGTAATATAATTTAAGGTCATATTGTGATGCCTCCTGCTTCACTTTTCTTGCTAAGGACTACTTTGGCTATTTTGGGTTACTTGTTTTTCCAAATGAATTTTGTGATTGCTTTTTCTGTTTCCATGAAGAACATCAGTGGAAGACAGCCTCTTCAACAAATGGTGCTGGGAAAAGTTGAAATCCATATATAGCAAAATGAAATTAAACCCTTATCTCTCACTCTGCACAAAACTCAACTCAAAGTAGATTAAGGATTTAGGCATTTGAACAGAGACCCTACACCTCAAGACAAGGGAGTCTAAAAGCAGAAGATAGGTTAAACTATGGGTCTTCATCTTATCCCTTAGTTCTATGGGCTTCAACCATCTCAAAAACCTTCCTAGGGCATTTATATGTGCTCCAAAAAACTATCTCACCCTTTCACTTTTAAGCCAGTGAAAAATGACTCGTTGACATACCCAAGTCCAGGTCCAGGAGAGTTCTCAACCAGAGTGTAGCATTCCTGTATTTGCATAGCTCTCAGTAACTTGGATCAGATCTTCAGAGGGAATGATAGTGGGAGGCTGGTAATTGAGGACAACCCCAAGGCTAATATATACCACATTTTCTTAATCCATTCATCTATTAAAGGATACCTGGGTTTTTCCATAACTTTGCTATTGTGAGTTGCACTGCCATAAATGTTGATGTGGCTGTATCATGATAGTATTCTGATTTTAGTTCTTCTGAATAAATACCAAGAAGTGGGATAGCTAGATCATATGGTGGTTCCATTCCTTGTCTTTTTGAGGAATCTCCTTACTGCTTTCCAGGGTGGTTGTACTAACGTGCAACCCCATTAACAATGTATGAGTGTATCTTTTCCCCCACGTATGTGTCAACATTTATTATTTGTATTCCTGATAATTGCCATTCTGACTGGAGTAAAATGAAATCTCAACATAGTTTTGATTTGCATTTCCCTGATTGCTAAGGCAGTTGAACATTTTTTCATTTATCTGTTGGCCATCTTCTTTAGAGAAGTGTCTGTTTAGTTCATTTGCCCATTTATTGATTGGGCAATTTGTTTTATTAGTGTTCAGTTTTTTGAGTTCTCTATATGTTCAGGGTATTAATACCATGTCAGAAGAGTAGCTGGCTGATTTTCTCCTATTCTGTAGGGTCTCTCTGCGTGCTTTTAATTGTTTTCTTTGCTGTGTAGTAACATTTAATTTGATGCTGCCCCACTCATTGTTTCTTGGTTTTATTTCTTGGGCTTTAGGGGCCTTGTTAAGGAGGTCGGTACTTGTGCCAATATGCTGGAGTGTTGAGCCTACATTTTCTTCTAGCAGTTGCAAAGTTCTGGTCTAATTTATGTCTTTGATCCATTTTGATTTGATGTTTGTGTAGGGTAAAAGATAGGGATCTAGTTTTGCTCTTCTACATATGGGTAACCAATTTCCCCAGAACCATTTGTTAAAAGGTTGCTTTTCCTCAGTGTAAATTTTTGAAATCTTTGTCAAGTATCAGATAACTGTAACTATGTATGTCTCTCTCTGTGTGTTTTATTTTATCCATTAATCTATTCCATTCATTTTGGTGACAATACCATAATTTTTTTTTTTTTTTTAGTTTAAGATCAGGTATTGTGATGCCTTCAGCACCACTTTTCTTGCTCAGGATTGCTTTAGCTACTTTTGATCTTTTATTCTTTCAAATGAATTTTAGGACTTTTTTCTAGTTCTGTGAAGAATGTCATTGGTATTTTGATGGGGATTTCATTGAATCTGTGTATTGCTTTTGGTAATTAATATTGAGAGATTTGCTCAAAATATAAAATGAATTATAAATAAGAAAGAAATCTATATACTGCTTTTGGTAGTATGGCTGTATAATAAAATGGCCAATATGCTACCAAAAGCAGTTATACAGATTCAATGCAATCTCCATCAAAATACCGAATGACCATTCTTCAGAGAACTAATAAAAACAGATCTAAAATTCATTTGGAAAAATAAAAGACCCAGAATAGCCAAAGCAGTTTTAAGCCAAAAAAAAGAAAAGAAAAAAGAAAAAGAAAAAAAAAAGCAATACTAGAGCCATCACAACACCTGACTTCAAATTATACTACAGAACTATGGTAACAATAACTGCATGATACTGGCATAATACAGACACATGAACCAGTGGTAGAGAACAGAAGACACAGAGACAAACCCACACAGATATAGTCATCTGATCCTTAACTAGGTGTCAAACATATGCATTGGAATAAACACAGTCTTTTAATCTAATGGTTCTGGTAAAACTGGTTATCCATATGTAGAAGAATGAAACTGGACCATTATCTCCCATTCTGCACAAAAATCAACTCAAAATGGATCAAAGACCTCAGAATTAGACCAGAAACTATGCAATTCCTGCCAGCCACTCTTCTGACAAGGGATTAATATCCAGAGTATATAAAGAACTCAAAACACTTAAACAACTCGAGTAAACCAATTAGTATATGGGCAAATGAACTAAACAGACACTCTCAAAAGAAAAAATACAAATGGCCAGATACAAACATGAAAAAATGTTCAACATCACTAGCCATTACAGAAATGTGAATCAAAACTACACTGAGATTTTATTTCATTCAGCTAGAATGGCAGCCCAAATTAGTAGAATGCTAGAAGAATGGTAGATTTTAGTCAGTGTGTTACAGCAGTTGGAGGGGTATGTTGAGCAAAGGGTAAGATTCTTCAAATCATATCAATTGAAAGTGGAGGAGATGTGGCTTTTAAAAGAAGTTTCCATTATGCAGAGGAGAAATGCTGGAAGGCAAAAAGACCAGGCTGAGTTTTAAAGAAGGGTCTCTGGTGTGGTTGGGCCATATATTGGAAATTTATAGAGAGATTTGCTCAAAACATAAAATGACTTACAAATAAGAAAGAAAGTGCATCACCTTTATCAGTTAATGGTTCTCTGGGTCTGCATGTTCAGCTAACATAACTTAGCAGTTCATCTTGATGGATGAACTCCTGAGGTCCCTAACCTTTGAGGAAGGGAAGGTATCCCCTCCAAAACTTGTGTTGGAAACTTGATTCCCAATGCAACAGCACTGGGAGGTGGGACCCAGTGGGAGGTGTTTAGGTCATGGGGGCTCTAACTTCATGAATGGATCAATGCTGTCACACAAAGGGATTGTGGGAGGGGTTGTTTCCCTTGTGCTCTTCTGCCAGGTGAGGACACAGTGCTCCTCCTCTCTAGAGGAGAGAAAGAAACAAGGTGTCAGTTTTGGAACTAGAGATTGAACTTGCCAGAGTTTTGATCTTGGACTTCTCAGCCTCCAGAACCGTGAGAAACAAATTTGTTGTTTATAAATCATTAGGTCCTAGTTATTCTGTTATAGTAACTCAGAACAGTTAAGACAGACAGCTATTGGGGAACATAGTTCCTCAGTTTGGTGAGCCTCAGCTCTTCACTTGGGATGAAACCTCCCTCCTGCCAAGTATCCTGATGTACCTGCCACTGCAACCGTAAGCCTCATAGCTCTTGCTACCTTTTCTGTCTTCTGCCTCTTGAATGAATGGAAAACCTTCTCCTTTCTTCCAGCTCAGAACACCTTCATTTGATGACTTTGCCATGGAAGCAGAGATACTGAACTAGAAATACTTCATAGATAAATGGAAAGGTTCTGAACATCCCCAGAGGTCCTGTATTTTGTGAGTATTAAGCCCGGCTCTGGAAACCTGTGAATCTGATTGCCATTGAGACCCCAGCCGCTACTACACGACTGTTCAAGTTGGGGCCAACGAAACACAACTGGGCTCTATCCACTGTGGGTTTTGTAGTAATTAACTCTGCTTGGTGTGGGAGAAACACAGAAACCGATACAGCCAATGAGGTGTAGGTGTGCACTAGAGGTTGTCCCTTTGGATATCAGTGTGAATGCCTGTAGAAATTCCCTTAGTGACCTCAGGGGTCTTTACCTTCAGGCTTTTGGTTATTTTGTTCATCAAGAAGCTGTAAGAGATTTGTAGGCTTTTAAGTCATTTTTCCTGTGATAAATTTTAAAAAAAATGAAAAAAGAAAATTTTTAGTAGAAGACACCTATGCTATTTTTTCCTCCATCAGATGAAAATGTTCCCTTTGTTAAATGTACCCTCAACTTCATTATTCCCTTCCAACTTTCAAGAGTACAACAGAACCTTCTCTGAGGTGATGCAAAGGAGCAAATCTTTCACTAATGACTCCTTATACATCAGGGAACTGGATTGCTTGACCATTTATTTATTTGTTTTAAATTCTGTAATAAGTACATAGTTTTTTTAATGTACAGATCAGGTATATGGGCTACTTGCCAATTAAATTATATATTTTTTTTCACATCCCAGAAGCAAGAAAATGTATTTTAAGGTAAAGTTGTTTTTTTTTTTTTTTTTTTTGTAACTTCTGTTTGTTTGTAAAAGTAATGGAGTCTCATGGCAGCATACATCAAAGAAAACAGTGAGGATATGAAACAAACTATTTTAAATACAGCAGTGTATGTGATCGCACTGTGAAGAGAAATCTCATCAATATCAACAACTGCTCAGTTCTGGTTCTGGCAGAGCTGTTTAGCTGATAAGTCTTGGGTTGTCAGGGCTCCAGAGATGAACAAGGCCACTTAGGACAGGTGACGGTGCAAGAATGTGTGTGTGTGTGTGTGTGTGTATGTGTGTGTAACTGACTAGTTTGATTGTGCTAGAAAACCCAAGACTCATCTCACTGGGAAATTTAATCAATTTCTCATTTATTCCTCTACATTAAAAGATGAATTATCAAAAAGCTTGAAATGAATATGATTTGTTTCCCCAACATGCAACTGTGTGTCTAGCTCTTTTTTGCTTGTGATTATAGCAAAACCATATTCCTTTGTTATTGACTTTTATTTTTATTTGTTCTAATTAGTATACATGACAGTAGAGTGCACTCTGACACATCATACATAAATGGAGTATGACTTTTCATTCTTCTGGTTGTGCATGATGTAGAATCACACCAGTCACGTAGTAGTATATGTACATAGGATAATAATGTTGGATTCATTCTAGTATCCTTCCTACCCCTATACCCCTCTTCTCCCTTCACTCCCCTCTACTTAATCCAAAGTAACTCTATTCTCCCTTAGTTCCCCTTCTCCCTTATTGTGAATTAGCATCCGAATATCAGAGAAAACATTGGGCCTTTGTTTTTTTTGTTTTGGATTGGCATATTTTGCTTAGCATGATATTCTCCAGCTCCATTCATTTATGGGCAAATGCTATGATTTCATTCTTCTTTAAGGCTGAGTAATATTCCATCAGTATATATGCCACATTTTCCTTATCCATTTATTTGTTGAAGGACCCCCTAGGTTGGTTCCGTAGTTTAGCTATTGTGAGTTGAGCTCCTATAAATTGATGTGGCTGCATCACTAGAAACATCCTTTGGTAGAAAATATTTATTCCATTGGAGGTGTAAAAATATTACCTTTTTGTTGGACTTTAAAGTGATTTTAATGTTTTGACATTATAAATAGTGCTGTTATCAATGTCATAAAGTCTTTTCAGGTTTCTTATGCTAGATTTCTAGGTGATATTCATAAGCCTTGCTAAAGTTGACATGTATTCTCAACTTATTTTTCATAATGCTTACATTGTAGCATCCGAAAGTGTTGATATTCTTACAGCCCAGGAATAGTTTTTTTTTAAAAAAATCTTCCTATGAAAGATAATAAGTTATCACACTGTTAAACTATGGAGCATTATTGGATAGGCACCCTTATGTATATGTGTGGAAGAACATGTCTATCTGTCTTTCTGTCTCTTTGCTCTGAGAAAGAAGATCTTCAGTGGGAATCTGGTAGACCCCAATTTTATGTGACTTGCTTTTGTTTTTGGTGTGTGTGTGTGTATGTGTGTGTGTGTGTGTGTGTGTGTGTGTGGTTTTCATTCTCCTTCTTTCCCACACAGATTTTTCATTCTTTCTCATGAAGAAAGATAGGGTTGTGCAGGGAGTTGTGAACACAAGAATCCCTTCCTAATGGCAAGGAGTGGAACAGTTGCGGGCTGTGTGTCACGTGACAAGGAATAGCCCAGCTTCCCTGTTCCTGGGCCCATGAGCCTTTGTGTGCACTGTCCCCTCTTCTGGGATCATTCTTCCCCTCCCCACGTGGCCTGGTGGACTTTACTCATCCTTCTAAGTTTATATGACATTTGTCCAGGGGACCCTTTTCTGTTCACTATGAAGCCCTCATGCTGGGTTGAGCTTCAACTGTCAATTTGGGCATTTTCTGTTGTTGAGGACGGAAACAAAAACCCAAATGGAAAACATTGTACATGTGACACAAAAGTTGCAGAATAATAACTGGTTTCAGGTGAAATGGATGGGCCCCTTCCTGCAGCATCTGTCCCCACATGGGGCAAGAGGTGCCACAGTTCCCACCTCCAATCTTAAGTTCAGTGGGACATCTCTGAGAGCACAAACCAGTTTGAGAATTGTGTCTCGTGAATTCAGATTTGTCTTCTTTGGATCATGAATCCAGTGTAGAACCCATTCCTAAACACAGAGGAGCAAATGATCCCACTGGCTTAGTCTCAAGTTTTATGTCCTACCTTGAGCTTAGACCAGAAATGAAGTGGAATAGATCCCAGACAAAGATCAGGGACTGTTACGAAAGTAGAGTGACTGGCATTCAGGTATATTGTAATCCTTCAAGCTCTCCTTCTAAAGGCCAGTTTTACCCAATAACCGTAGGTCTCATGATCACAGGGACAGCACCTCTTTGTTCATCAGAGCCAAACTGCCGGCCTTGCTCATAATAAGCATTCAACAAACATCTGTTGAATGAATGAATAGGACCAGTTGATTAATGTATCTCGATTTAATATCCTGCTCTTTTTAAGTAAACTCTTATTTTTTATTGGTGCAGTAAAATATGCATATATTTTACTATAATATAGTGGGATTCATGTTACATATTCATACATGCACATAATATGACAATATCATTTGGTCAACATGATTCCCAAGCAACCTTCTGCTATTTTTGATAATTATGAAATTGTAGCAGTGTAGATATTATGATACTCTAAAATTATTTTTACAAATCATTAAAATTAAAGCAAAACAATCTTTGGCTGGGATTGTCGCTCAGTGGTAGAGTGTTTGCCTAGCATGTGTGAAGCGCTGGGTTTGATCCTCAGCACTGTATATAAATGAACAAAATAAAGGTCCATTGACAACTAAAAAAGCAAAACAATCTTTAAAAGCTCCCCTATCCCTGCCACTTAAAATGTAGCAACCTGACTAAAAACTGGATCTGGGTTGCAGTGGGAAGTTACTGTCTCTACTCCTTGACAATGCTTGGACTCCCAAAGCCCATCCTCTGTGACTTATCTTCTCCTGGGTTCTAGGAATGTTGACATTTACTCAGGATCCATCAGCACGGGGCAGGGGCCTCAGCATTCCAGGGGCTGAGGCTACTGTCCACAATTGTCAGGGCCAATATGTGGAAGCCAATGTACTGCTTGTATTTCAGGCATGGGAAGTTAAATAATCCCATGGCCAATACAAAGAAGATTAGCAACCTTTCTAATACAGAAGGAAATCTGGAATGTCACTCAATATGATATTAAACACTATAGTGACCATCAAAAAGAGCAAAATGTACCCTTGATAAGAATGAAGGGGGAGAATGTTTAGGCACCCCTTGCCCCTCAGGATTTGAAGCCTGATATAATCCAAACAATTCCTTTTGGCTCCCTGGACCATCTTACGGATCTCCTTGGTGTTTCCTCTCAGCACTGAGGTGGTGCTGTGAGGCTGGAGAGGCTGCTTTCACAAACCTGCTCCCTCCAGGTAGAAAGGTTGCCTGTGTCTCTTGACAGGATCATGTGTCAGTGATTGCCACACACTGCAGGTTCACCTGTATGTTGATGAATCAGTGTGCTGGCAAGTAACTGTTAGTGAGAATGTCTCCTTTCTATATATGCAATAGGATAAAATGGTGGACATATTTTCCCAAAGCTGTGGGGAAGAGGGATTTCCTTTGGATTTGGAATGGAAATGGAGGTCCACGCAGTCCAGAAAACAGCAGACAGTGCACACTGCTTAGGGTAGTGTGAGTGAGTCAGGACCACAGCCACAGGGAGCTTTGGCTACAACAAATATATTCATGTATTGAAACAAGTGGATCTGAAGGGACCACCCAGGCTGGGACCCAGCTCATCTCTGCTGTAACCAAAGGGGCCTCTGTGTATGTTCATCACCCAAGGCTCTGGAACTGCTTTGGCATGGCTGTGTGTGTGTACACATACATGTGTGTTTTTGTACTCCTGGGTAATGTGTGTGTATGACTGTATGCATGCACATTGTGTGTGTGTGTGCACACGTGCAGGCCTGTGGATATGTGAGTCTATATGTATAAGCATGTGTGTGTGCATATGTGTGTGTGTTCTCACTGGTGACAGACATTGAATTATCTTCCTATCGCATCATTTTGGGTACAGTTGAGAGCTCACAGTTTCGGTGAAGTCATTTATGCTTGTAAACTCTTATCTTACTACTGCTTTTCTTTTCATTAGGAAAACACAACTCAGAGCATTTATGATAGAAAATGTGAAGAAAGTTAAGGAAAAAGAAGACAATAAGAATTGCTTTTATTTTCTTTTATTTTTGGTCCTGGGGTTTGAACCCAAGTGTGCTTAACCACAGAGCATCATCCCCAGACCTTTTTATATTTTATTTTGAGATAAGATCTTGTTAGTTACCTAGGACCTCAGTAGGTTGTTGAGGTTGGCCTTGAATTTGTTATCCTCCTGCCTCAGCCTCCTGAGATGCTGGGATCACAGGCATGTGTTACCATGCCTGGTTAAAAACTGCTTTTAATCCATCACTCAGTGATAATTTCTATTCAAATTTTAAGATTATTTTATTCTCTTTCTCCCTCCTCCCCAATATTGGATGATACTGGATAGACAGTTTTGGTTTTTGAAGCTTGCTTTTACACATATACACGATGGTTGAACATGTAACCACTTATGTATATTGTGAAAATGTATGTTTTCACAAATGTGTATTTTTAAGTCCTCAAATATTCTTCTATAATATCTTTGGCGATTGTAAAATGCTCCACAATTTCCTTAACAAATACCCTATTGTTGGTAATTATTATTTTCTCAGTTCTTTTGCTGTAATGAACATCATTCTGATGAGATATGTATAAATCTTTTTGTACATCCATTAGTTAGTTTTGAAGACATCATTTCATAAGGTTTGTAATTTATAGACCTACAATGTCTCTACGGATTTCTAGTGCTTTGTTGGCCCAACTTGAGAAGAAATTCCTCTGAATACTTTTTTTGTAAAGGCATGCTGCTAGCTCAAAGGCGACCCAAAATGATAAGACTTTTCAGACTCCTCCAGAGGGCTGATTTGCCCCCTGTGGGGTCCTGGAATTTGGGATTCTGTGATTCTTTGTCAGACTTTTTTCTGGTGAGTTGCTGCAGTACAAGCCATTCTACTCTAGATGGCGATGTTTTATCACATTAACAGCCTGCCCTGCTGAGGACACCGACCGGGTGATATTTTTTATAACGGAATGCGATCTACTAAAACTTCGAAGAAAGACAATAGGGAAGTGGTCATACAACTTTTGTTTGCAAAGCATTATTTATTTAAGGCGAAGAATCAATAAATTCTCTGTGGGTGTGAGTTCTTTGTGACATGCCTCCTAGGAAAGGGGTCACTATTACAAGGATGGACACAAGTTCCCATCACTAAATTCTTGTCTTAACCTTTACCTTAGAACATTTACTCTTGATTTTCCTGGGTCAATTTGGCAACTACCCTCAAGTTCCTTCCTTATTCCCAGCTATGACTTTCCAGTGGCTTCTAGTGACTTTCTTTCTTTGGGGTACGGGGATTGAACCAAGGGATGCTTAACCACTGAGCCACATCCCCATCCCTTTTTTATTTTGATCCAGGGTCTCACTAAGTTGCTGAGGTTAGCCTTGAAATTGTGATCCTCCTGCCTCAGCCTCCTGAGTGTCTGGGATGACAGGCTCTCCAGTGGTTTTCTAATCTCTGAGTCTTTGCTGATCTGGAGGCATATGGATCTTCATTCTCAAGGACAGGATAGCTTGTGTACTCACCCACCAGTCTCTTTGTGGCCAGTCCCTCTCCTGCATAAACAGAACAGGACCTGGATTTAAACACGAAAGCTTCTGGGTGGATGATGACTGCTCTCCAGGACAGACCAAAGAGAGATGAGGAAGAACGTTTTCACTGTTTTGGGATGATCATCCCAAGAGAGTTCTACTAAGACCTTATTCTTCTGTAAGCTCCTGTGAATCTTTTTTTTTTTTTTAAGAGAGAGAGAGAGAGAGATTGATTTAATATTTATTTTTTAGTTTTCGGCGGACACAACATCTTTGTTTGTATGTGGTGCTGAGGATCGAACCCGGGACGCACACATGCCAGGCGAGCGCGCTACCGCTTGAGCCACATCCCCAGCCCTCCTGTGAATCTTTCAAGACTCAGTTCAACTCAAATGTCTCATTCTCTGTGCAGCTTTTCTTGGTCCCTGTCAGTCCAGAGAAAGTAACTTCTTCCTCTGTGCTCCCCATCACAATCACTATTTCTTTTCTCAAAAATATTTATTGAATGCTGTCTTTGGACCATTTACCACAAGCAAGACAGACATACTTTCTGCTTTTTAACAATAGTTTTGATAAGTATCATGCAGGATAAAATGCAGGTGTTTTAAATTCTTGCAAGATTTAAAATTTCTTACAGAATTTAAAACAATCTGATTTTGGAAGCCAAGAAAGGAAAAGAAGAGGCAGAAGATAGTAGTAACTAATTAACTGGTGAGTGAAGGAGAGGGAGTAATTCAGAGTAGCACCAAGAATCTGGCTTCAGCAAGTTGTTGAGTTTATTAACTGGAAGAGAAACAGATATGAATACAAGTTAATGAGGTCAGCTTTGAACGAACAGCATTGAAATGCTGGGAAATATCCAAGTAATATTGTCACATATTAGATCTGGGTTCCAGAAAAGAGTCAGGTAGGAGAATAGTTCTCAGAGTGTGATCCCAAGACCAGCAGTGTCTCTTGGATGGTTATGCAGATTTTTGGGCTTCAATCCAGACCTACAGAGTCAGAGACTCTGGGAGTGAAGCCCACTATTTTAACAAGCTCCCTAGGTGGTTCTCAGTCACGCCAAAGGTTGAGAACTACTAAAACGTATCTCCAACATTTTGAAGATTTGTAGAGGAGGATGAGTAAGCAGAGGAATGTAGGCATTGGTGCACATTCTAGGAGGATCATGGTGGCAAGGGTGAAGTCCTAGAAGCCAAATGAGAGAGAGAGATCAGTCATGTGGAAGGCTACTCAGAAGTCAAATCAAAGGAGGACTGAAATGAGTCCACTGGCTCCACATTTGGTGACTACGGCTATAGCAATTATGAGGACCCATTGAGGCAAGTTATCCTGACTTGTGTGGGCTAATTGGAAGATGAAGAAATGCAGGAGGCATATCTTTCTTTGATAAGTTTATCTTAGAACATAAAATGAAAGATAGAGGGTAGTGGGTAGATTTTTAAAACTTTATATATTTTTAGCATACATATATAAAAGTGTACACATCACAATTACATGGTTCAATTCAGACAAGGTGGTGACCAAACAAAATTGTTTGACCTCAAAAATGTAGAACAACAGAGAAAAATATTATTTTCCTATCGTACCACCCTCTTCTGCCTATAGCTGCACCAGCTGAAGCCTGCTCTCCCCAGGATGGTGAATAAAGACAGGTGCACTTGATGGATGACTTCTACTTGGAGGACCTACCCAGGCCTGGGAATCTTGGCTGGTGCTCATCTGAGCCCTTCATCTGAAAGATACCCATTCCTGCACCCTCCTCAGGAATCTGGCAAAACTCAGGATGGGGTGTAGCTCCATAGATAGATCTTAATGCATATAAATTACTCACAGAAATAGCATTCTCTTTGCCGATGATTGGTTCAGCACCTCAGCTGTGGCCAATTAGAAACTTTTCATAGAACAGGGGTGAACCAATGAGAATGAAGGAGAAGGCTTTTATTCCACGGGCTGGGTGAATGGCATTCACTAGCCAAGAACCAAAGAGCTTGTTGCTGTTTTTGCTCTTTGTGGTCTTCTCTTAACATTGAAATGCAGCTAGCTTGTAGAGAAACCTATACACAAAGGGCAAAGAGAGAATTGCAGAGAAATGGTGCCAGAGCCTTGATGGAACTTCACCTAGAGTCTTCACAGCCTCTGAATTTCCTGCTGTAGGAAATAAAGTTTATCCGGGGAGACGACAGCCAGTGTCTCATTAAGGGGTCCTTCTTCCCGCCCAGAATAATCCAAGCCACCCTAAAACTTACAATCTCAGATAATTAGTAAGTCACAAAGCAAGAATACTCAGAAATATATTTATAGAATGTGAAGCCCCTGATAGATCTAGTCCACATGGGTTCTGGAACCAGACAAAGGGAAAATGGCTTTGGTGGTTTATTGAAGAGGGTACATCAAAGGCAGGGATAAGGTTTCAAGGGCAGAGTCTTGCTTCCAGATGTCTTGCATCACCAGGTTGATTGACATCTTGGCAGATCACACCCATCTCAGGTGTTGTGTGGGATCTTCGGCAGAGCTTGAGGGGAAAGTTCACCTGCATCAGGTGGTCAATCCCGTGGCCAGGGTGCCACGGGAAGTTCCCAATGCCAGACTTATCCCCTCAGGAGGCTACTATGAGCAACAGTCCACACACAGTCCATGGAGGGCTCTTGACAAAAGGTGATTATTTTGACCAATTTGGTTCAGATCTCTGTTCCTTAGAGCTAAAGCATCCAGACACAGGTAGGAATCATTGTTCTTTTGAGTACTTAGATGAGGAAACTAAGATTCACAGAGGTGAAGTAAGTCACTTGCCAGCTAGTCATTTGAATCCACATCTGCCTTATTTCTAAGTCTGTGATATTGTCCCCAGTACAATATGCCTTGAACTAAGCCTGAGCACACACTTATTCTTTAGGAAGATTTCTTTCTCAGGAGTTTGCTTGCTTCTCCATACAAATAAACTCTGCTGGTCTTTATTATCAAGGCACAGCAGGAAACAGATGACATACATAATTAAGGAAAGGGTAATAAGGGACCCTTTGTACAGGCATGAACATGGTTAAGGGACAACAAGGCAAACGAAGCTGCCCAGAGTTAGCAATAGATGATAGTCATTTCTACCCCGAAGCTAGAATTAGACAAGCAGTCAGTGTAGATAGGCAAATCCAGTCAGGTGGATCAAGGAGGCCAGTTTTGAGTGAGTCCAGCAAGTTGGAGACTGTCCCCTGAGGAATTGAAATGTTAATTCCTTCAAAGCCCTTCCTCTACCCTTATCAAGAACCTCCTGGTGCTCCAACCTGTTGCTAAGGTAACCTGTCCCAGGAATTGCCTCTCCCTAGAGGAAGCTATAAGGTTGTTAATTAATGTGTCCTGGGCAGCTCCATCCTGCCCTTCCCCCTTTAGTCCACCTCTTTCCCACCTTTTGACCATCCCACTGAGCATTTCCTAAGCAGCAAGGAGAAAGATAAGGGGGAGAAGGCAGGAGAACAAAGGAAGCCTAGGGCATATAAAAAGGGCAGAACACCTCGCTTCTTGGGATACCAGGATACCAGCAATGGCCCCCATCTCCCCTCCCAGAGAAGTCTATCTTACCCCTATTTGAGTAAATCCTGCTTTATTTATATGCTGGCCTTGGCGTGCTTCTCTAATGTTCAAACTTCAACATGTGAAGAAGCAGAACTCATCACTGATAACCAACGGTATCACCCCTACATCCAAAGGGGCAAGGTAGGAGCAGGGAGGTGGGGGAAATTAGTGGAAACTGGAAAGAGCCACAGCTCTGGACATGGGGAGAGTTACCCCCTGGAGATGTTCTTCTGTAGGGAATTGCAAACTGTAGCCAGACATCAAGGAAACTGTGTCCCGAATATTGTAGTTGCTTTATTCTCCTGCTCTTTAATCTCCTGCTGGTCTCTCTTGAGAAGTCAGTGGGCAAAGGGGCTTAGGCAATGCAGAGATGATACCTGGAAGAGTAAATGGAACTTCTCACTTCCTGCCAGCTTCCCAGACTTGACCAATGTTACAGATTGGTTAACGTGGAAAATGGACTCTGCAAAAAGATTAACTTGCATGATATTAAATATGAAGTTATTTTGAACTTGACACCCATGAAAGGAAAGGAAGAAAGTAAAATTGGGCAGAGATAGTTATAATGCTGTTTCTGTTTCCAAAAAGTCACCAACCAATCTGGACCTTGAATGAGCCTTAAGAATTCTCCAGAGTTGTAGTTCAGGTATTTTATATCCCTATATTTTATCAGTCATTGCAAATAGACTCTTGGATTTTTTTTTTTTTCCAGTGCAGGGAATGTGTGCCAGGCAAGTGCTCTACTATTGAGCTATAACCTTTGGCTCCACCATCTTGGATTTCTGGCTGACTGCCCATTTAGTTCACTTCTTACGAATTTATTTTCTATGAACCATCTCCATGTCAGGCCCCCTCTCTTGCTGCCATTTTGTCTTTGCCACTCATTGTAATATTTTCCTCCGCCGGATTTCTCATGGTTAAGAACTGACACATGGCCTTAACTGTTTTGAAATCTAGCACGTCCGTTGCTATTAGCGGGCTCTGGTGATCCCATTTCTGCATCTCTTACCCTCTGTCCTGGAACATCTTTTTTTTTTTTTTTGGTTGTAGATGGACATAATGCTTTTATTTCATTTTATTTATTTATTTTTAATGTGGTGCTGAGAATTGAACCCACTGCTAGGCGAGCACTCTACCACTGAGCCACAACCCCAGCCTCTGGCACAAACTTTAAGCTTAAAAAAAAAAAAAATCTGGGAGGATTGGGCCAGTTCTGCAGGTATAGAGTTTTAGCAGTCTGGCGATCCAAGGTTTTTGAGTCCATTAACCAACAAGCCCCTACCCTGTGTGTCCTATACTTTTCCAACTGATTATGGTATAGCTGATTTGTCTTGGTTCAATGTTCCTATGTGAGGTTCACAGATTTTCCTTTTTCCCTGTGGAGGAGATTAGAACCTCTTTATTTACTGCCTGTTAAGTTTACCTTTTGTCAATTTGTCTACACTTTTTTGATCTCTTTTCTATAGCTTCAATAGATGGCAATAGCCACCAATTCTGCTGTTCTTATGATTACTATTTCCCCTATCTCTCCCCCAAATCCAGCTAATGTATTCATTTTCACTGAAAAACTTCAACTACCCTGTTACTTTGTGCCGAGGAATGTGTGTGATGCTCCCAGCATTGGAGATAGGATCCTCACTGCCAACAGATGCACAGGTGATCGGGTTTGAAATTCTCATCTTGGCATTTGTTTTCTTACTCTCAATACTAGCTGTTCCAGATTGGGTTCCCCAGGAAGTTGATTGTAAGATAGAGGATATCACATAGAAGGCTTATTAGAGAATGCTTTTAGTAATGTCCCTGGGATTAATTCTTGTGGACAAAAAGGAAGCAGAAGGGGAAATCAAGAACAAATAGAGAGACCCAAATGACCTCACCTGACCCCACAGAGAGCTCTGAGGCTGACAAGTCCCTTGTAATTTGTAGTAAGGGTCCTGGGCCTTTATGGCTTCATGTTGATCAGTCTTTGGGTATGGGTTGCCCTGGAAGGTAGTCTGACAAGGCAAGGAAGTTTTCTTCAGCCAGTCCAAGGAGTGTTGACAACTGTACTCCCAGTAGCTGAGGAAATAATAGGTCCCTCATTTTTTTNTCCTGGGTCAATTTGGCAACTACCCTCAAGTTCCTTCCTTATTCCCAGCTATGACTTTCCAGTGGCTTCTAGTGACTTTCTTTCTTTGGGGTACGAGGATTGAACCCAGGAGTGCTAACCACTGAGCCACATCCCCAGCCCTTTTAATATTTTATTTTGAGGCAGGGTCTCACCTTGTTGCTTAGGGCCTTGCTAAGTTTCTGAGGCTGGCTTTGAATGTGCGCTCTTCCTGCCTTAGCCTCCTGAGCTGCTGGGATTTCAGGCATATACCACCATTCCCTGCAAGTCCCTCATTCTTAAAGGGGGAGCAGTCTAGCCTAGCAGAGAAGCCCCCACATTCAAATACTCCTAACTCTTTGGGTGAACAAGCTTAAGATGTGATTGTTGTAGGGACAAACAAGGCAAGGCACCGAAAATAGCAGGAAACAGTTTTATTTGGCTACAGCCAGGCTCAGAGGGCACAGCTTTGGCTGTGATCAATCAATCGCCCTGAACCCCGAGTTCAGGGAGTTTCAGAATTTTATACCCAACATGTAAGGGGAGGGGCTCAGAAGTTCACAGTCTGCAGAAGTTCACCTAAAAGCAGCTTTTGCTTTCACTATTCTGGGCAAGTTAACCCTTCAAGGACAACACCTGAGAAGGGGAGAGCTTCTTCTCCCCTTTCTTTCCTCCCCCTGCCCGCTGTTACCATGGAGCCCAGTTGTAACTTATCTTAAAAATGTAGACATCCCTGTGAAGCCCAGCTCAAGGCCAGAGGCCTTGTTTGCACATTTCTTCAAAGTACTATACTAGATATGTTTGTGAAAAACTAGTAAGGGGGTGTCCAGCACCTGGAGTGCTGGTATCTTCTCGGCCAGTGGTCAAGTAAACAGGGCGACAAGAAAATAGGAAATTTATCTACAGTGAACTCTTTTGCAGAAACTCTTTTGCTGATAGTCCTAAAATTAGTCTGGGTGAAGATTTCTGAAGAGGCCCCGTTAAGACTTTTCACTGGAGAAAGGGGGTGCCACTTCATGATGAGAAAAAAATGTCCCAGGAATATGAGCAACACGAAGGCACCAGTTATTGTCTGTTTTGTTGTTCTGTTCTTAGAATCTGTCAAGTGCCTGACATAGTAGGACTCCAGAAATATTTGTTGAACAAATGATTGTCACTCTCAGATCTGTAGGTTGACATGGTATGTAGTGTGTCTTCCCACTCCTTCAGTCACAAATATTTATTCTAAATAGGATGTTTACAGTTTGCACCGCCCTAGTCTGGCCATTAAATTCAGTCTACTAGATACTGATGTCAGTGAAATAGTATTTATCAACTAGTGTTAAAGTGGGAAAATAATCTGATCCTCCCTGGTTTATGAGACTTAAATGATTCAGTTACAATTTCAATCCTGATTCTCAGTTATTTTTTCTTCAAGCTTACAGGGAAACATAAATTTCATTTGTATGCATGTGGCTGAGTTTTGTTTTACAGAGGTGATGAGGGACCCACAATGGAAAATCTAACATTTTGAGGCCTTAAAATATCTGGCCTCTTCAGAAAATATTTTGGACAAACCAAATAATTGTACTTAATGTTAATTAATGAGAAGATAAATACACAAAATATAGTTACCTATCAGATATTGTTAAAATCACAAGGAACTGTAGTAAAAAGTAAAAAGCAAAAATTTCTTAGGAAACGATGTTTAAAAAAGTCCTTTCACAAATTATATATCCTTTAACAAAAAGCATACCTAACTATTCCCCTACTTTTCTCATTTATACAATGAATAGATGCTGTAGATAGAAATATACATGTATGTCAATATACATTATAACAATATGGAATTTGCAGTTTAAGTAATTATGAAAATTGCATACATCTGTAGATATAAGTTTTCTGAAAAATTAACAGCCAGTTTCATCTTAGTCATCTTGTTTACTTACATCTTTGTCTTATAGAGTTTAATGATAACAAAATTCATAAATGTACCCTTATTATAGACAATACCTCCAGAAAATACTTTTAATATATTAGCTAATAATAACATCAGCTGTTAAGTACAAAATACATTGTCCTACATAATGGTCACAGGCCTTCTGACTCTAATGTCCATATTACCCTAACACTGATTCCCAGTCTGTGTCCACGTTCCCTTCCCTTCCAGTATCGCATTAGCTGTCATTAGAACTAGTTTTTTGTTTTTGTCTTTTATGTGCTGGAGATTGAACCCAGGGTTTCATGCAAAACCTCTACCTCTTAGTTATACCCCAGCTCAGGACTAGTGTTTCCATTGCATCAGCTCCCTGACTCCACGGATGGTCACCCCTGATAGCATTAGGTCATGAAAGAGCCTTCCTAGTCCAATGCTGTACTCACTCAAACCAGGTATATTAATTTGAACCATTCTATTTCAATCAGCTTCTGTCGTGGTGACCAAAAGACCAACTTAAAAGCAATTTTAGGGAGGAAAAGTTTATTTAGGGATCACAGTTTCAGAGGTACAGTCCATGGTCTGCCAACTTCATAGCCCTGGACTTGAGATGAGGCAGAACAACATGGCAGAGGGGCACTGCAGATCAAAGCAGCTCAGGACATGGCAATAGGAAGAGAGAGAGAGAGTGGAAGAGCACATGTGCGAGTGAGCTTGCTCTCTGCTCACAAGGGACAAAACAAAATGTCCCCATTATCTCTTTCAGACACTTACCACCTGCCTACAGTTACCACTCAGTTAATTCATATTACTGAACTAATCCACCGATTAGATTACAACTGTTATAATCCAGCCATTCTAACCTGGAACATTCTTGTATTGTCTGACATGGGCTTTTGGGGGCCACCTCATATCCAAACATGGCATATTTGTATGAAGTTGATTATTGTCTTCCAATATTCAGCCAAATAACAAGTAGAGAAATGTTGTGGGTGGTCACAGAATTTGTGGTTCTATGCGTATCTCTGCTATCCCATCTATGCCTCTGGTTCATGGTTTTCCTTCTGCTCTAACATGGTCTACCTTGCCCTTGGCATTGCAGACCTGACAAACCCTCTTACCACTTCAACTTTCAGTTCAAATACTCCTTCCTCTTTCTGTGATACCTGATTTCTCCAGGCTGACAGAGGCAATTACATCTGTATTTTTAGTTCTTGTTTACTTGTATGTATCTCCATCATAGAAATTGTTTTCTTTCTAAAATAGACGAAAGAAATTAAAGGCATCAAAATAGGAAAAGAAGAACTTAAATTATCACTATTTGCAGATGATATGATTCTATACCTAGCAGACCCAAAAGGCTCTACAAAGAAACTATTAGAGCTAATAAATGAATTCAGCAAAGTGGCAGGATATAAAATCAACACGCATAAATCAAAGGCATTCCTGTATATCAGCGACAAATCCTCTGAAATGGAAATGAGGACAACCACTCCATTCACAATATCTTCAAAAAAAATAAAATACTTGGGAATCAACCTAACAAAAGAGGTGAAAGACTTATACAATGAAAACTACAGAACCCTAAAGAGAGAAATAGAAGAAGATCTTAGAAGATGGAAAAATATACCCTGTTCATGGATAGGCAGAACTAACATCATCAAAATGGCGATATTACCAAAAGTTCTCTATAGGTTTAATGCAATGCCAATCAAAATCCCAACGGCATTTCTTGTAGAAATAGAGAAAGCAATCATGAAATTCATATGGAAAAATAAAAGACCCAGAATAGCAAAAACAATGCTAAGCAGGAAGTGTGAATCAGGCGGTATAGCGATACCAGACTTCAAACTATACTACAGAGCAATAGTAACAAAAACAGCATGGTACTGGTACCAAAACAGGCGGGTGGACCAATGGTACAGAATAGAGGACACAGAAACCAATCCACAAAACTACAACTATCTTATATTTGATAAAGGGGCTAAAAGCATGCAATGGAGGAAGGATAGCATCTTCAACAAATGGTGCTGGGAAAACTGGAAATCCATATGCAACAAAATGAAACTGAATCCCTTTCTCTCGCCATGCACAAAAGTGAATTCAAAATGGATCAAGGAGCTTGATATCAAATCAGAGACACGCCGTCTGATAGAAGAAAAAGTTGGCTACGATCTACATACTGTGGGGTCGGGCTCCAAATTCCTCAATAGGACACCCATAGCACAAAAGTTAATAACTAGAATCAACAAATGGGACTTACTCAAACTAAAAAGTTTTTTCTCAGCAAAAGAAACAATAAGAGAGGTAAATAGGGAGCCTACACCCTGGGAACAAATCTTTACTCCTCACACTTCAGATAGAGCCCTAATATCCAGAGTATACAAAGAACTCAAAAAATTAGACAATAAGAGAACAAACAACCCAATCAACAAATGGGCCAAGGACCTGAACAGACACTTCTCAGAGGAGGACATACAGTCAATCAACAAGTACATGAAAAAATGCTCACCATCTCTAGCTGTCAGAGAAATGCAAATCAAAACCACCCTAAGATACCATCTCACTCCAGTAAGATTGGCAGCCATTAGGAAGTCAAACAACAACAAGTGCTGGCGAGGATGTGGGGAAAAGGGTACACTTGTACATTGCTGGTGGGACTGCAGATTGGTGCAGCCAATTTGGAAAGCAGTATGGAGATTTCTTGGAAAGCTGGGAATGGAGCCACCATTTGACCCAGCTATTCCCCTTCTTGGTCTATTCCCTAAAGACCTAAAAAGAGCATGCTACAGGGACACTGCTACATCGATGTTCATAGCAGCACAGTTCACAATAGCAAGACTGTGGAACCAACCTAGATGCCCTTCAATAGACGAATGGATAAAAAAAATGTGGCATTTATACACAATGGAGTATTACTCTGCATTAAAAAATGACAAAATCATAGAATTTACAGGGAAATGGATGGCATTAGAGCAGATTATGCTAAGTGAAGCTAGCCAATCCCTAAAAAACAAATGCCAAATGTCTTCTTTGATATAAGGAGAGTAACTAAGAACAGAGTAGGGACGAAGAGCAGGAGAAGAAGATTAACATTTAACAGGGATGAGAGGTGGGAGGGAAAGGGAGAGAGAAGGGAAATTGCATGGTAATAGAAGGAGACCCTCAGGGTTATACAGTGGAGGAGGTAGAGAGAGAGGAGGGGAGGGGAGGGGAGAGGTGGGGAGGGGGGAGAGTGGAGGATGGGAAAGGCAGGGGAGCACAACAGACACTAGGATGGCAATTTGTAAATCAATGGATGTGTAACTGATGTGATTCTGCAATCTGTATATGGGGTGAAGGTGGGAGTTCATAACCCACTTGAATCAAAGGGTCGAATATGATATGTCAAGAAATTTGTAATGTTTTGAACAACCCACAATAAAAAAAAATAGAATTATGTGTAGAGCTGAGTTACTTAGTCGTGGGATTTGAGTCTTTTAATCCTCAACTTCCCAGCACTTGGCACAACAGATTGCATAATTGTTAAATGAGTGAATGCAAGAATAGAGAGAAGCTTGGAGAAATGCTGGGATGGAAAGGGATATTTAACCAAATCCAGGGATAAAAATGTAGGGCACATGGCTTAGTTAGTGCACACAGACTGTACGTGCCATAAAAATACTTCTCTCCCCATTCCATCCATGTGTAGCATGTTCAAGAGACAAACATGTGATTTACCTCTGTTATCCATAACCTCCCCAGCTGACTCACTGAATTATTGTCACTGCAAGCTTATGAATACCCCCTCAATGCAGAATTTGTCATTTATTGCCAACTGCTGAAGGCAGCAGAAAATTCCTTGTTTGCTTTCTATTGTCCTCTTTAAATATCTTCAGTTTCTTTTTCCTTCTACCCACATGCCCACCAGGGAAGTAAGCCTCTTTTACTGACCATATAGGTTCTTGAATTGTGTGTGGATCCCAAAGGAAAAGTTGGTATAGGTCTCTTTTAAAATCTCAGGTCTGGAATATTCACCAACCGAGTTTGATGGAGATTACCTTTGCTATATAAAATTTTCTGTAAATAAGAGGCAAAAATTGGGAGATGGCAAAGAACAACAATAAATAGACTTTTTTTTTTTAAGTGAAGTCATCTAGAATAGGATACATTAAGGGACTTCGGAGGGTTGCATTCTCACAATCAGTATGGGGTCACTGTTAAGAATCCTAATAGGAAATGATGATACCCTGGCTATGCTAATTGATGAGGTCATTAAAATTTGCTAATCAATGAGATGGAGAGAAAAGTAAAAGTTCCTGTTTTTATTCAGTATCTTTCCTCTGTGTCCTCTGAAAGGGAAAATGCTGGATCTGAACTTTTCCCTTCATTTCCTGTGGTCTCAACCTCTAACCACCTCACTATGATCAGTGGCACCCAAGCTCTGATATCTAGGTGCTTCAGAGTGGTTTCTGGGGGGATTCATCTGTGACATGTAGGACAGTAATTCAGGAGATTAACTAGACTCTATTTAGGTCAGGAAGGAAATGCTAGCCTGGTATTTCCTCAGTGCTGTCACAGGTCAAGAATATTCACCAACCGAGTTTGATTGAGGCATTCATTAGTGGGTACTTTTGACTTTACACTATCAAATTGGAAATTCTTGCCTGGTCTAAATTGATGCTGAGCCTTTTCTTTTCCTACATTGTTTAAAATGAACGTGATGTAGGGTGACCTGACCTCTTAATGCCATACTGTTTCTTCTTTCTGATAAAAAGGAGAACTTGGAATCTGACATTTTCCTTCCATTTCCAGTCACCAGCTTCATTAGAAACATTGCTACAGTCATGAAAGTGTATTTTAATTTAAAATTTATCATAATAATAAATCCAGGATATAGAAATTGAGGGCAAATGTGATAAAGTTGTAGGTGACTGACAACTATTATATGGGAAATTTCAACAGAAATGACAATGAAAAACTTGTGTTTTTTTTTTTTTGTCATGCTCCTTCAAATGAGCTAAGCAGGGGTTTACTTCTGTATTTTATATAAAAAGATGTATCTGAAAAAAATTTTAAGCCATTAATATCAAGTCTAAAGCTATGGAGTTGATTATTTGGTCCTACTTTTTATTTATTTTTTCTTTTGATGTCATTTTGATGACTAATTTCGATGATGCTCACTGGATCAGAAAGCCATTATTTACTGAGTCATTAATATTTGTTTATCAGTCTGATCATCTAAAAATCACATTTGAGGCATAAAAATAACTAAAGAAAGACATGTGTAACTTACCACGTACTAACACAGAAATTTACTTGTTTTAGTTAACTTTTTAAGTTTAAAGGAAATACTTTTAAAATTTGGGATTTTATATAGAGCACAACAATGACACATTGAGATGAAAAGAGACCTTAGAATATTTATGTTCATTTTCTTCAACCGGTTTAGCAGGTTTGAATACACCCACAAAACATATTATACATCTCATGCAACTACAATTGCAAGGTGATTTTTTTTTTCCATTTAGATTGATGAATCCCTTCCCTAGAGGAAATGACTTATTATTTTGGTATTGGGGATTGAACCCAGGAATCTAGGGGTGCTCTACCACTGAGTTATATCCCAAACCCTTTTTATTTTATATTTTCAAACAGGGTCTTGCTATGTTGCCCATGCTGGCCTTGAACTTGGGATCCTCCTGAGTAGTCTGGAGTACAGGTGTGCGTGAGCTCACCTTGCCTGGCTCACTCCTGGTTTCCTGTGCACCCCCTTCCTTTGTCATGGCCATTCTGCTCCGGCCTGGATTCTTTCCTGTTTTGCCTTCTGGTCTGAGATAACTCACATTTCAGCAGATAACTCAAGTGGATCTGGGCAGGCAGAACAATTCCAGAGCATTCTAAATTCTGGAATTCTGTCTGTAATTGTTTGCAATTTAAATGTAATTCAGTTTTTACCAACAGTATTCCTCTTTCCATGTGGGATGTAAAGTCGGGGATTTCAAAGCACTGCCTGATTTTATAAAATGCTCACTCTAGCTATTGCTTTCAATCTAAGTGCTGCAGAGATGGACAGACTTTATAAAGCCTCCATTATTTTTGGAAGTGCAGGATGACTTTTCACTAGAGTGCATCTAGAACAATCTCTCCTGCTGCTGACAACCTGATGCTGTAGTTTATTTTTATTTTACTTTATTAGCTTATCTAACTGACATAAACAGTTGAAACAGCCCATTTGCTTGGGCTTTTTTTCTGTTTATTCAGTTTGTGCATCAGGCTTGTGATTCATAAACTCTCACAAAAGAAATCTCCTAAGAGGCAAGAGGTAGACAATTCTAGACTACAGACTGAGCTGCACGGACAACCATAGCAGGTTCCAAAAGCCACATGGCCATTCGTTAATATGTTTATGAAATTAGTTAATAAGTTTATGAAATCATCAAATTCACAATAGAAATTTTATTTTATTCTCTGATTATAGGTAACTGGCAGAAGAGACAGTATGGGAGCACACAAATACACAGGTGCACACACACGCATGATTTAGTGAGTGCTTATTTTATAGCAGACACTGCTCTACTTTACATATTTTAATTCCTCCAATTGTTTATTCCTGCTGCAATAATAAAGGAATATTTTTATAATGCTCCCTTACACTTGTGAATGTCCTCCCCTCTAAGTGAATGTCCTCCCCTCTAAGTATCATGACCATTATTTTATAAGAAAGGAAATAGGCACAGAGAAGTTAAGCAATTTGCTGAGGACTACCCGATTCCTAATGAAAAAAACCAGGATTGGATCCCAGGCAGCCATGTTAATGGCTTAATGACTGCTGTAATCATCTGTTCAATTCAGTTTGGGGAGCTGGATTATGGAGGCATCAGCACCCTTTTCCACATCAGCAATTGAGGTAAAAGTTCCAGTTGATACCTCTTGGCACTTCGTACTTTAACTAGTTCACATGCTTTGTGATAACTCTTTGCACTCCTTCTGCTGGCTCTCTCCTCCACCAAGTCCTTTAATACAAAGATATTTAGAAAGGGTTTGATGTTATAATTTTGAAAAAAAAAACTTTCTTATGAAATTGATTTCTCCCTGCTATTCTGAGACCATTGGGGAAGAGGGGCAAAAGGTTAGAAGTCATAAAAAAAAAGTAGAGCAGAAGTAGGGATAAAGTCAACCTCTCCTTTATAAATTTCTGTAGGATCAGCTCCTGTGTGCCACATTCAGTGTTTTCTAATCAAAGCAGACAGAAATTGCTGGAATATGCATCTTCCATGGGAGGTACCTAACCATTTGAGCATATCAAGGGTTAAGCTCTTTTTTTCTGGAAGACACAAGATCTCTGCCCTCAATCTCCCTCAATTTTCTGCCCTTTGTCCTCTGGTGCAATAGATTTAAATTCATAAGACAGAAGTTTTATCCTAATCCTGTTTTTATCTCTTTCCTGGATTAGAGTGTAGCAGGTTCTAAGTAAATGCTTGTTGAATACGTGCTTGAAATGATGGTTGTGGTCCAACTCTGGCACTGTTAAGGCTGGGTTCCTGGTGACCTGAAGTTTGGTTGAGCCAAGCTGCAGTCCTCTTGTGAGTAAAGACTAGTTAGTACCAGTAGGGGGCAGCAAAATTTCACTTTTGCTCCTCCCATGCTGGAGCTAAACCTACCAGGATGAAAGTTTCTCTTAGCCAAATTGTGGGGCTCACAGGTGTCCTGCCTTTTCCATCTGATGCCTTATGGATGCAGTTTGCTAATATAGGCACCTCCATCAGCATCTATCTCAACTAGCACCTCCTCCAGAAGAAATCAGATTTCCGTAGAAAGAGCCAATCTGCTTTGCCAATTGTTCCAGTAATGGTGGCCACTAGAGATGCTGTGGGTACAGAGGGTTGGGGAACAATCTGAACAAAGCCTCCAATGGGAAAGCATTCCTTCTCAAGATGTGCTCTTTGCCTCAACTTCCCATTAAAAACTGCTCTTCAGAGAAGGCAACTGGGAAATGTAGGGTCCACATTCTGGTGGACCAGAACAGTCTATTTTTATGTCTGATCTGCCAACATACTTATTAATAGTGCCCTCTTGCACAAAGTATTCTTGTCGGATGGTAAATGTGGCCATAGTGTCCTACTGTCTCCAGTGAGGACATCACCTAAGTTGGGAAAGGAACCCAGAGTTCTGAAGCAATTGCTAGTATCTGGGACTTGAGAGGCGAGTGAAGAGAGGTCTGGGCAGGAAGGTCGGATTCCTGAACGGAGAACTTTGAGGCTTGGGAAAACTGTTTTTTTTTTTTCCCTTGTCTTACAAAATGGAATGGTTTTGTGGCACAGTTGTGAATGAGGTAGTATGTTTGCCCAATCCTCCAGTATGCCCCACAGTCCCCCTTTACCCTTTCCTGAGTTAGCCAAGGTAGATACATTTCAAGTCTGAAGAAATGTGTTTTCTAATGGGTGGGATTTAGGCATCAAGTGACTTTGTAGGCAAGGACTTTACCCAAATTAAATAGACCATGTAGAATATTCCCCTTGTGAATTGACAGCAGACACTGGAGGGGGGTAGCAGTATGTGCAGAGTCATGGAGATAGGATTTTTTTTTTTTCCTTTTCCAGGAGCTTGAGTTAGCTGCAGGGCCCTGAAACATCCAGTCATGTGTGAAGGGTGATGTTCTAAGAGGTGGTGGAGCATTGCAGTTAAGAGGATCCATTTTGAAGATGGAAAAGAGTGAGCTGGATTCAGGCTGCCACTTATTCACTGTGTGAATATGGGTAAATAACTCTGCTTCCTAGTGTCCTAGTTTCTAAAATGGGTCTAGTAATGCCTCCATTCTCAGTCCGGTGCTTTATACGGGGTGCCTATTGACCAAATTGCTGTTGTCATGGCTGATTCTATAGGAAAACTAAAGTAAACTAATGTGATTATTATTATTATTTTTCTGTGTATGTGAATCAAAAGGGTCTTTACACCTATTTACAAAATTTTCTTATTTTGAGGATACATATTGTAGTCCTTAATTATTTCCATAATTAATATCAAAGACAGAGTTCTAGACCTGGGAATCAGAACTTGGGCATTGATCCTGGCATTAAGTAGTTATATCAAGTTTTACAAGTTCCTTAGCTTCTCTAGACTCAGTCCTTTGCTGGCAGAGAAGAGGGTAGGGTCTGACAATTCCCTCTGTATCTTTTGGCACTCACAGCCTATGGTTTCCCTTGATCGGCCTCTGCTCGGGGCAGTGTTGCTCTGGCTGGCTGGGTGAGTCCATTGGAGCTGGGGTTTGGGAGGCTGAGATTACAGGCTTAGTTTCTCTGTTGCTCATTTAGTTTTCTTATGTTTTAAGATGATCTTTCTGACTTCTGATTTGTATTCTATGAGCACATACAAGGGCACTTCCACAAATGAGGGGTATTCAGCAATACCACCATGACTATTAGAATGATTAAAAAAGGGGTCATCTGGGGTTGGCCAACTTGCCCAGGTGTGAAAGAGTGCTGTCTCCCAGGGACCTCTTCCTTCCTCCTGCAATCCCTGTCTGCTTCACACTAATTTGCTAAACTAAGTAACAAGGGAATTTGAATGACTCTTAGGATTCTGATTCTGATTTGGCTTAAAATATCTCAATAATGGTGAGGCACTTACTAATTGAAAGAAGAAAAATATGTCGGACTGATGACCATTTAGGAAGTTCATTTTCTAGCAAAGAAATACAATAAAAAAGGCTTCAGCTTTTGGATGTTACCAGCACACAAAGATGGTAAACCAGGGCTTCAGATCCTGGCAGTTCAAAGTGGATGGGATTTAACTAGCGCTAGAATCTAATAATTGAACAGATTCTTTCTGTAGACAGGAAGTAGTTTGCCCCCGGTATTGTTTCTTTGCTGTGGAGTTGACCTTTAGGGTTCTGCAAGATGGACCTAAAGCTCATTAAACATGGGTATTTAATGAGCTCACAGTCTTCTATGAAATGCTGTTTCCTACTGAAAAATTCATCTTCCTCTGATTATGGTTTTCCTCTTTTAATGATAAAAACAGTAAACTGAGATCAAAAGGTGAGATTAATGAGCCCCAAAGTAGGGGAGTGTGTGGATCCATCTGACCCAGATGACATATAGAAGGTGATGGAGGAAGCTTCACATCTGGGGAGATATTTTTATTCTTAAATAGGTCCAGAAGGAAATCCTGAGAGGCTCCAAGCTTCGAAAAGATTACTGAACTTGTCATGTAATTAAAAAATACAAGGAAAAAGTTCAAAATCAAAATTTAAGTAAAAGATACTTAAGCAAAATATATAGTTATGATTTCCTATAAGTCTATTTTGATAATTTTTGAGTGTCAAATATATTTAAAAATTTTTTTTTAAATTGACAGCCAAAAACTTAAAGTAATTAGTGTCCTCCTACCCTGCCTTTGCCATTGCTAATAACTATTCTTAACCTGCGTAGGGTAATCCAGCATTTCCCACCCTTACAGTGGTGTTTCTTCAACGTGGTCTTAAGTCATCTGCCTCAGGTCATGTGGGAGGTTTGATGACTAGAGTACCCAGTGCACTTTGGGCCTTTTGCAGGTCTAACTCATTGGATTCTCCGGGGTTGGAATCTGCTGCTTAATGAGCTCCCCAGGTGATTCTTTTACAAACAGAAATAAAGCTTAAGCACACTTAGAATGTTCTAGTGCAGAAATTCTATACCCTCATAACCATTGGGGTGCTTCTCAAAAAAATATATAGTCTCTCACAGATTTTGCCAATTCAAATGGTCTTAGAAAGATCTCTGGGATATCTAGACAGAATAAAGTTCCATTGTGATTTTATTGAGAACCATACGCTAGACTGATGCAGTTTAAATAAATAGAATGCCAGCCACAACTGTATTCACTTTTGTCTAGTAGCCACATTAAAAAAGTAAACTGAAGTAGGTGAAGTTCATTTCAAAAGTATATATTTTTTTAGATCAATGAATCCAAAACTTTAACATATAATCAGTGTAAACTTACCAAGCTACTTTACACTCTATTTTATGCATTAGAAATTTTTCTGATGTTACCTCATTGAAGAGATTGTGCATTTCTTTGGTTTGAAACTCTGTGCCTTCCTCTATCCCAATAACTCTTAGATTTGGTCTTTTTATGCTGTGCCATAATTCTTGGATGTTCTGTTCATGGTTTCTTATTATCTTCACTGTGTGATCAACTTTATTTTTCAGTTTGTATACTTTGTCTTCATTATCTGACATTCTTTCTTCCAAGTGACCTAGTCTGTGCTTATGCTTTCTATTGAGTTTTTAAATTTGATTTATTATATCCTTAATTTCAAGGATTTCTGACTGTTTTATTTTTTTTAGTCTTTATCTCTCTCTTGAAGTAATCTTTTGCTACCTGTATTTGCTCTCTTATCTCTTTGTTGGAGTGATCAATTTTTGCCTGTATTTGCTCATGTAGGTCATTCTTTAATTCACAGATCATTTTAATTATGAACCTTCTGACCCCTTCTCTGACATTTCATCAACTTTGCTGTCCATGGGTTCTATTATTATAGTATCCTGGTTTATTTGGGGTACTTTCCTCTCTTGTTTTTTTCATGTTGTCTATGTGTCTTCCTTTCTTGCAGTGTGAATCTGAGATATTACAGTTTCTTCCCTATATTCTTGTAGTACCTGTGCAGATTGTCTCTGTACCTAACCTTGATGTTGAGCTTCCAGACCCTGCTGGTGTCTCTCGATGTATGCTACTGCATCAAAAGGTGGTGTGGCAGTAGCCGAGGTAATTTGAGATAATAGTTGAGGTGCTCCAAGATGGAAGCAATGTCTTAAAGAGATGGGGCTGAAAGGGTGGGCCTCACACTCTCTTTGTGATGCCTGCTCTGAGAGCAGCTGCTTCTAGGCTCTGTCGTCAAAAAGCTAGGGGCTACTGCATGGGGAGGGCTATGGTGATGACTGCAGTGTCCCAAGAAGGAAGTGGGTTACGTTTAGGCTCCCAGGTTGGGGGTGGGCAAACTCGGACCTACCCTGGACCTGGGTCCTGTGCAAGGCAGTGTGGACGGATCTGGGCAGGACCACCTCTTTCGACCAGCAGTCTGCTGATAATAGTGCAGCAGTCTGCTGGTCGAAAGAGGTGGTCCTGTGCTGGAGGCTGAGCTCTGGTGGGTGCCTGCTGGTGAAGGGGTGGACCCAGGCCTACTGTGAGTCTGGGCCCCCGCATAGGCCTGTATGGGTGGATCTGGGCCGCGGGGCTTGAACTCTTGAGGTAGTCAGCTGGTCGAAGTGGCGGTCTTGTTTTACATTGTATTTTAATATGAGATCTTTGAAATCTTGTGTGTAGTTTGCATTTGTAGCACATCTTGGTTTGAGCCACGTGTGGCAGATGTTTAACAGATTGCATAATATAACTCTAGCAGTCTTCCTTAATTTGAAACTGGGATCGTTTCAAACAAGTTATTGTGTCTGCAATCTCAGAGTCAACTTTAATTTCTGAATGTCCTTCTTAAAAAAAAATTCTTCCTTCATGAACTGGTTATCATTCTCTCCTCCTTTCCTTTCCCACTGCTCCTATCTTAGTTCAGAATTTCCTTACCCAACCCCGTCATGTCATCCTAAGCTAGTAGGAAATTTCTCTCTACCCCTACTTTCTCTTCAGTCTATCTTGTCTGATAAATGTTCCACTGTTCTTACAGCCTAATTTTCATCATGACATACTCTTCAAGATTTTTAACACTTTCAGAATGTAAATAGAAGTGAAAGTTGGAAAAGAGTTTGTTTGGCATTTATTAATACCAACTGTATTGATTTAATATATTAAACTTTTACAGAATAAATTCATGCTTTGAGTGTCCAATCACCCTTTGAAGCATTTATGATTGTACTCATTGGACTGATGATAAAGCAAGGTTCATAAAGGGTAGCCTAAGATAACACAGGCAGTAAGAAGTAGAGCTGGTTTCAAATCCAGGTGTCTGACTCCACATCCCAAGCTCTGCTCCATCACTCTCTGTTCATCTAATTCTGCATTCTACAATACAAGCAAAAAAATCTCAAGTGCTCATCCCCGACAGAGCTGGTGTTAACAGGTAAGCCTTTAATAATGGAATTATTAGGAGCATTAGGAGCTGTCCATTTCACTGTGGATAGCTGATCTTTAGAGTCCCATGTCAAATTTCACACACTGTATATAGCCTGCTTCTCAATGTTCTCTACAATCTGGTTTAAACCTCCATTTTTAACCATATCTTTCACTTCTTCTCAACCACATTCTACATTTTGCCATTTCCCTGGACATCTCATTCCCTTTGGCTTCTTGCTTCTTCCCCTTAGCACAGAATTCCACCCATTCTCCAAAGGCCAGCTGCAAGCCAGACCTGCCTCTCTGCAGGAAAACTTCCCTCCTCTGAATCTGGTACCATCCTGACTCCTCCCAGTTATTGGTCACAGACTGTCTGCTCTTGGATTCATTCTATAGCTAAATACCTAATTCTAGTGTCAATGATAGAAATCCCTTTTGAGGGAGACCTGGGATAATATCTTGACAGGCTAATGATATACCCTTACTAGTAGATATTGTTGGTGTGACTACATTTTCTCCCTAAAGAAGGATGCCCCCAATTGTGCTTGAATCACTGATATGCTGATACGCAGGTGGTTTCTTTCCATGAGCATGAATAGAGGCATGACTGGTGAAGGTGTCTGAGGAGTCCGGGATCTGATGCAGGTGTTGGTGTTGGATACCTGCCCAGGTAGGTCAGTCGGTGTGCACCACAGCAAGTGCCTTACTCAAGGCAGCTGGCTGGATGGTTGTCACAGGGTGAGAAGACCAGATTTGGTGAGATCAGTGGGCAATATGTGAGCTTTGGGAATAGCTTCCTCTGTCCTTGGGAATCATCAGCATGGAAGTTCAAAACGGGCTATGCCCTGTCTCATCAGGCAAAGTGCAGAAGCAGTGAGATTTGTTATACCTGAGTGGACAACTAGTTCACACAACACACAGTGCCTCTGAAATAGTCAAGTGTTTTTTCCTTTGGAAGAAAGTGGGTATCACTAAAACAGGAATTTCAAAGAAAAAAAAACCCAGGATATATAGAAGCCTCTTTTATTAGCCCTCGATGTTCTCCTCCCCTTCATGTAATTTAACCATATTAAGTTAATAAACCTCCATTCTATGAGGAAAGCATTGAAAAAGAATATCATGTACCTTCCACCAGGAGCTCATCAAAAATTGTCCATGGAGATAGAGCCACCCAAACACCCCCCAGAGCAATGGCATGAGGAGGGAAGAGGGATCTGGGGAGAGTTCAGGTTGAGGTGGTCAAGAATTTGTAGGTATGAAAGCTGAATCTTAGAAGGTTCCATGGAGACTCAATTACTTTCCAAGTGATTTATTTTAGTTTTAGAGGGGAACCTGGGAGATAGAAGGTGATAGGAAGTAGCTTATTTTGTTTGGAGACAGAAGGGAAAGCACAGATGCTTGTGACTTGACCGCCTTGGCTTGGCTTGGCTTGGCTTGCCCACCTCATAGAGTAAGAGATAAGGGGAACTGTGTAGGTCACTGGAGGGCTCTGTGTGAATCACAGGTATAGGAGCATATTCTTTGGGGTAAAGAATTCTGCCCTCTTTGAATGTCTCCTTTGAACAAGGAACATTTCCTTATACCACTGGGCACCAAACCTATCACTTGACCCCAGTGACATACAGTGTAACCCACCAGTATTCTGCAGTCACTGTTGTTAATAGTGCTGATCTCTTCTGACATTCCACACTACAGATCTATCTACTGCTTAATTCTTAAGGAAAGTGCTCTTGTGTGTCAGCATCCATGTGAGTGGTTGGGAGCAGAATCTTAGAGAGTGGGATGAAAGGCCAGGCATTTTTAGTGTTTAAGCATCTAGAAATCCTCTACCCTATACACTCAGAAACTTCAAAATTGTGCAGGTTTCCTAATAGCACAATTGTGTTTCTAATTTGACAGATCCTTCATGACCTTAGATAAACCCTATGGACTAGAAATTTTTCCTCTTGTATTATGTAGGCTGAAAACTCTAAACCAAAAGTCCTCTCTTGTAGATGCCACTAGATGCCCCTCCAAAAACAAAGAATTGATCTTCTGAACTCCATAACACTTTCTGCAGACTCACAGTGTGGACAAACCCACTTAGGTTCTAGAGGTGATGCAGTTGTTCCATCAATCCATTCAGTCTGATGAGGCAAATTTTTGTCTGATTTCTTTCTTGGTCCCCTGTAATACCTGATACTATTTCTTTGCATACAGGAGAAGCTGCAATGAAGTTCATTGAAAGAGATGGGGAAATGAGCTTTAATCCTGACACTGCTCATCTCTGGTGAAATAACTGTGCGTCCATCTGTTCATTTGCATTGTACATATTCTCTTACCAGTAAGACCTGTTAGTAGTGTTCACCTGAGCTGTGAAATTTAGAATTCTAGGTGACTACTTTTGTGCTTGTCCAAATTTGTTTTTGGATTCTGTTAACATGAAAATAATGAATAAATAGTGCAGCTGTATTAAAAAAAAGTAAGCATGATGAAGAAAGACATTTTGGTGTGTGATTTCAGAGTGCAGGCTTTGGAGTTAGGATTCCTGGGTTTTGGAACCTGGTATCACTGACTTGGTGTGCAGCTTCTCCATTTCTCAGTCATTCACCTTTTCTCATCTAGAAAACAGGAAGAATAATACTATTGATCTCATAGAGTAGTTGTGAGAATTAATTTGGGCATGGTGTTTTCAACAGTCTAGCATATGATGTATCCAACAAATATTCATGGTTACAACTGCAATTATGATGATTTCTGCAAAAACCTGAGATCTAAGCCATGCAAAGCCAAAGTCTTAGGAGAAGCCACTACTTGAAGATGGAGAGTGGCATTTAGTTAGGATGCACATGGAGTCACCTGTCTTGCGGGCAATTCTGTGGCATGCTCCTTAGTGTTTTCCAGTTGGTTAGTATGCTTCCCCTTTCAACAGGAAGGTGGATGCTTCAAACTCCTAGGAATTGTATCACCATGTGTGACTAGGCTCCTATGCTTTGGTGGCACTGGCTCATTTGCAAGTCTATAAACAAAATGTCTTGTGCTGAATACTTTTTGCATTCCAGATTTCCCTCCACTCTATTACCCCTGGGTTTTACCCCAGGAGATTGACCTCTAAGGATTCCCTGTCTCTCCTGTTTTCTATATTCTGATTTGGTTCTGCCAAAGGGAGGCAGTGAAGAGAGACAGGGTACAGTATTTCTCTCTCCACCCCCTTCCCATGTTCTTCTCCTACAGCTTCTTGCTGGGTTCCTGTGGTTCCTGTGGTTGCTCTTTTATTTTGCACCTTTAGACCCAAAGCACTCCTTGGTGTTTCTAGTTGTAGGCATTGTTTCTGTTGCTTGTTTCCTTAACTCTTGCCACATCTATGTGAAAGCTGTTCACATACCCTGTTTGAGCACAGTTTTCTAACTAGGACACATTGAGAAGGCTGATCCTTCCCTCCCTACTAACTGGAGAGAAGAGCATTTTTAACCTGAGCGTACAATCTTGAAGTACAGTTTCTGTTCTTCCAAAAATATACAAATTTATTAGATGACTAAATACTATTCACTCCAGTGTAAAATTTCAAAAGGTAAAGAAGAAACTAAATGCACTGGGGGTAAATACAAGTTTCATTATGACTCTTAGAACATTCTGGGTTATAAAGAAATTTCTCAACATTAATTTCATTTTTTTTAAAATTTTGAGATAGAGTCTTGCTAAGTTGCTGAGGCAGGCTTTGACTTGAGATCCTCCTGCCTCAGCCTCCTAAGTCACTGGAATTGTAGGTGTGTGCCACTGCATCTAGGCTCATTGTGTAATATAAATATCCAATGCCCATTGGACAAAAGGGTCAGAAATACAATGCTTGGGTTGGATTGTTGCCAGCTGGTGGTGCTCATGAAAAAATTAAAGTGTTCATGGTCAGGGATCAAGGGAAAGGCTGGGGGTGGGGCCATGGCTGTGGCTAAACACTAGCCAGTGTCTCAAGTACTCTAGACCTGGCAATTTTTGAGAGGTTCTTTGTAGAAATCTCTTGGTGACTGAGAAAACTTGAACACTTGAGAGCACTAATGAGATACAATTTAGCAGAGGGTAATACACAGCATTGGTACCCACAGAAAATAAGGCAAGTGTAAGAGATTTACTCTGGCTCATCTCTAAAACATAAGGAAACATAAATCCTTCAGTCATATGCTTTTATGAGAACCACTCTCCTTGATGGATTAGTTTATGTAAAAAGCTCCAGTGAAGAAAAGCACAGAAATCTCTGCCTTTGTTGGATGATTTTATTGTTAGAATTTTATTACTTGGCTTCTGGGCCGGAGGGGTGAACTGACCCACACAGGATGTATTTCAGAGGTGGAAGTCACATGTGGTTTATTTAACTTGTATGATTTTACAATTTGGGGTCTGGATTTCAAAGCCTGAGGTTTATAATTATTTTTTTTCCACCCTCTGTGTTTGTGGATCTCTCTGGACTCCTCCCCTAGAATTAGCATCATGGTTCCCATGGCAACTAATGTACCTGGAAAAGGGAAAGGAAGGAAAGGGGCTAAATAAAAAATGATGGTGCTGTATATGAAGAACTGGAATTAATCATGAATAGAGACACAGGGTCATGAAGCAAGAGGTTGGGGAGGGGGAATTAAGCACATAAGGTCTTTGGTTTGACTGGACCACTGCTCTGATACTTTCTGTTTACTCAGTTGCCCCCAAATCCCTGCTGGTTGTCTCCTCCCCTACTCCTCTAACCTTTGACAGAGAACATGATCAGAGTCAGGACTGTGTATAGTCCAGGAGGACCTTGCCTCGTCGGGATGCAATTTTATGGGAGTTCTCCAGAGTCCCACAGAGCCTTCATTCCTGTGATCCTGTTTTAGTCTATTTCAATTGCTGTAACAGCATGCCATAGGCTGGGTGGCATAAACAGCAGAAATTTACTTCTCTTGTTCCCAGAGGCTGGCAGGTTCAAGATCACGGTGCTTCATGATTGATTTGGTTCCTGGTGAAGGACCTCATGCTGGTTTGTGGATAGCTGTTTAGCTATCTTTCTTGCTGAGTCTTCACATGGTGGATCAATCTGATTTCCTTCTCCTTTTAATCAGGGCAATAATCCTATCATGGGGCCCCTATTGTCATAACCTAAACTAATCCTAATTAACTTCCCAAAGTCTCACTTCATAATATCATCACGTTGGCTTCAACATCAGAACTATATTTAAGAACACAAAGATTGGTTCATTGTGTCTGTTCCTGGGCCCACCAAATTCATGTCCTTCTCATTTTCAAAATACATTTATTTAATCCCAGTGGCCCAAAAGTCTTAACTCTTTTCAGCATCAACTCTAAAATCTAACATTCAAGGTCTTATCTAATTATCAACTAAATCAAATATGGGTGAGACTACAGGTATGATTCTTGTAAGGCAAAATTCTTTTCCAACTATGAAGTTGTGAAACCTGACAAGTTATGTGTTTCCAAAATACAAGGACAGGACCAACATTCCTATTTTAAAAGGGAGAAAGAAGAAAGAAGGAAGGAACGACAGATCCCAATTTAGTCCTAAGCCTGGCAAACCAAGCTCCAGGAGATCTTAAGACTTGAAAATAATCTTCTTGGGCCCAATTCCCTGCCCTCTGGACCTCTCAGGGGGAGTCTTGCCTTCTGAACCCCTGGGGCTAAGTTAGACTTTAGTGATGTTCCTGTGACTCCTCTTTCTGCCTAAGCTCTGACCTTGGGTTCTGTCTTTGACCCACTTAGTCCAGTTTTAATAACAATCCTGCTGAATCAAATCCAGTGTGAATCTCCCACCACTGGATGCTGATCATACTTGATGATAGTTGATCAAATTTCTCATGAATCCCATCTTTTATATCTTATCACCCTGGCCTGCCTGCAGTAAGAATCCTGTTAAGCAGTTTGACCAGAATTCCCCTAAGTTTGATGTTATCTCCTAGTAATCCACTGACTTCATCCCTGCTCCCTGCCCCATGCCCCCTGCCCCCACCTTTTAGATATAAGTCTCCACTTGTCCTTGTATTTGGATTTAAGTATGATCTCTTCCTCCACTGGAAAACCCCCATTGCAGATGTCCCCATTAAATCAGGACATTAATAGGACATTAACAATTATTCAACTTTTTTCCTTTATAGTTGTGTTGCCTACAACTCAGCCTCTGGTTCATCATTGGATGCCTAGACCTCTCACTCAGGACCCTAGGTTTGCTTCCAAGCCTTAGTTTTCCCTCCTGGCTGACTTATCAGGGATCATTGGTGAGTCCAACTCCAAGCCAGTGCTCTGGAAGACAGTCCACTGGTCCATAGTAGGCACAGATTTTGATTCTTCCAATGAAGGGTACTCCCTGGGTTGGAAGTCTTTGCTGGCTCTTTGTTTTGAGTGAGATTCAATATTGAAATTTTGAAGTCATAAATTGTTTTGCTAGATCTATGAGAGATCTTTTCATTCTTTTTGCTTAATGCTGCTCCCCCCATCCCCGCCGGGAAACTTCTCAGTTGCTGAATATCCTTCTCAAATGCTTGCTAAAATTAAAACTTTTTAAAGCAAACTTAAGACCTCTTCATGCTGACTTCTTTCAGACATCCCCCTTCCAATTAATTCCCCACTCCACCCCCCGCTTTTGGGCCTTGTGCATGTGAGGCAAACACTCTACCAACTGAGCTATATTCCTAGTCCCTTACCTTCCCCTTTTACCACCTTTGATCTTTAGCAACTTTGCATCCTTTTATGACCCCCTCAAGCCCCACGTCCTCCACCTCTCCTTCTACCTTTCTCTTCCTACTCCAGTTCCTCAGCCCCCTGTAGTTCCTAGAACTTTAGGCTCCTTGCCCCGTTAGGTGCTATCAAGGAACCCTGGAACACCCTTGAACAACCACATGATGCTGATAAGGAAAAAGACTAATGAGAAACAACCTAGATAGTCTATATACCTGATGTTTGGACACACCCAGGCAGGTGCTGGATGCCCTCGCAGTCTCTTTCTAAACTGTAGTCCAGAGGCTTTGTAAGATTACACGTGAGGGCATAAATAAATAAATAAATAAATAATAAAAAGGAATCTTTAAAATCTCCTGCATAAATATTGGTAAAAAGTATTTATCCTCATGTTGAGTAGGCATCCTAAATTTCCATCTGTTGAAAACACAATTTGGGTAAAAGTATAAAATGGAGCAAAAAATGTGAAACAACTTTTGTCTAAGTCTTATGTAACTCAACTCTTAGAGTGAACTCTATTATTTTTATGTCTGATCATGGCTAAAATTAGAAAAAAAATAAAACCTTAGATCTTTATTTTCACCTGTATGCATGTGGGTGTATGCATGGATATTATATATGTGATATTTCCCTACCTCCATATAATATTACATAATTCATTTATGAAAATCTCAAAATAATTTTATCCTAATTGGATCAGAAATAAATATGTGATCATGTAAAATTAAATCTTGCCAAATTCCTACAAGTATAGAAACCAAATTCAAATGTTTTTCCAATTCATATGGGTTGAATAAGTCTTGATAAGACTAAGAACATTATTGATTTAATAAAATTGGATGCATATTCTGAGCTATCAGCATTAAATATATATGAGCATACGTTTTAATGAATTATTAATCAAAAAAGGCTAAAAATAGTTAACATGCAAATAACTTGAGATGATAATTAGCTTTGTATAATGTTATACCTGGCTAAAAATAAGTTTCCAAAATATTGTTGATAACTTGCAAATTTAGATTTATGCTAAGTTAAGTAATGGAAATGATCTACATTTTAATGAATATCTAGTATGATAAATTACTGAGTAAACATCATTAAGTTTAAGTTTGCTTTTGGGTTGTTTATATATGATATAGTGAGTCTAAATATATTTGAGTCTTTTAATAGACACGTTATTTTTTGCCACACTAGGAATTTATATTATAAACAGCATATGCTTAAAAAATTGTGAGGTTGAAATCATTATGAGTTTGAGATGTACAACAGAAAGCTAATCAACGTGGACACTCCCTGATCACTTGCTTCCTAGTTTTCTCAGTTCATAATAATTTACCTACTAGTTTTCTCTGTAAAAGCAATCTCACTAATGTTTAAAAATAGTAATCAATATATGAAATAAAACAGAATAATAAGTGAAACAATGTGTGAACAAAATGTACAAGGATAGCAGGATATATTTTTGATAAGAAAAACTTTCCAGTATGAAGGCTATGTGAAGGATATGTTTTTGGTAAGAAAAAAAAAGGAATCATTTTATGGTAGAGTGACAGGTTGTTCCAGAATGAAAAAGAAGAGAAAAAAAAAGTAGTAAAAAGAAAAACCAACCCTGTAGGTTTGTCGAAAAACAATTTTGTGAAGTGTGGATTTTGGAAGAAGGAAGAGAGATCAGGCTCAATTCCACATACAATGAAAATAGTAGAGATTTATAGCCAAGAAGAAGGGTAGGTGATCTGCAGATTATTAAAAGGAAACATCAAGTCTGGAGGGATTCTGAGTAAGCCACTTGACAGGATTCTTACTGAAGGCAGGCCAGAGTGGCAAGATATACAGCTGGGCTCTGTTCTTGGCCCACTTAGTACACTTTTACCAAGAATTCTGATGAACCAATTCATTGAAGACACTCACACTTGGTATCTAATCACACTTGAGGGTGTCTGATCAAATTTACCACATTCTTGCTGGAGTGGCTGGTTGTCTGTGATTTCCCCCACACTAATATCCAGATTAAATGGCCATTCAGCTACACCCTTAGTGTACTCATTGAACATGCTTTCTCATTTTAAAATATGATGAGGTTTAGAATTTTCTAAATAAGTTCCAGTTCCTTTTTGCTTAGCATTTTACCTTTAATTCATTTCTGTTTTTTTTTTTTTTTAACATTTTGCTGTAAGTTGTCAGGAGGAACCAAGTATTTCTTAACACTTTGCTTAGAAACCTCTTTAGCTAAATATCCAGTTTTATTGTTCACAAGTTTTGCCTTATACCGAACCTTAGGGCATGAACTCAATTCAGCCAAGTCCTTTGCTATTTATAACATGGATCACCTTTCCCCAGTCTCCAATCTCACATTTCTGAGAGAAACCTCATCAGAATGGCCTTTCCCATCTATATTTCTACCAACATTCTCTTTATGATTATTAATATAGTCTCTGATAGAGGATTTCTCCCTAGCTCTCTCTTCTTAACCCTCACCAGAATTGCCTTTTAAAAACTCCTTCATGCCAGTTTGGATTGTTTTGATCCTACCCATCAAAATTCACTCAATCTCTGCTACTCACCCAGCTGCAAAACTAATTCCACATTTTTAGGTATTTGTCAAAGAAGCACCCTAACTTCTTAGTACTAAATTCTTTCTGAGTTCAGGCCGCTATAACAAATTACCATAGACGGGGTGGCTTAAAGAGCAAACACTTATTTCTCATGGTTCTGGAAGCTGAAAGTCTGACATCAGAGTTCCTGAATAGGGCCCTTTTCCTATTGTACTCTGACATGAAATTTCCATGGTGAGTTTGTGCAGAGAGTGATCTCATGTTCATCCTCTTTTTGTAAGGACATTGATCCCATTATGGGGTCTCCACTTCATGACCTAATCTTACTCTATCTTCCAATAGTTCTAGCTCCATATACCAGCACACGGAGATTAGGGCTTTAACATAAAATTCTGGGGGGATGTGAACATCTGGTTCATAACAGTTACTTTCCAAACAGGATATCTAGACTTTGCTGTTATTTCCATATTTGTCTTGTTAAAATTTATTTTGTCTTATGCATAGAGAGCAAAAAAAAAAAAAAAAAGGGGGGGGGTTGTTTTGTTTAGAGTAAGGTTTAGATATTTCTTATTAAGAACTTTGCCAGCTTCTTTCTTCCTCTGTCTTATGTCAAGTATGTGTGACAGCCAGAAAATAAAAAATGACCACGGCTGGTCTATCAAGTAAGGATGTCAAAAGGAAAATCAACCATTAACTAATAGCACACTTCATAAATTTTATTTTTTTACCAAAAATGTTGGATAGACTAAGATTTTAAAAAATGAGTTCTTCTAATCATTCTTTCAAACCTTACCCAATACACCATACACCACACACATAAATTCATGTACCTCTGATTTTTTTCACTTCACCGTGAGCCTGGGAAACTTCAACATGAATCAACAGTAGGAAAAATTATTCTGTTTGAGATTTTCTATTCCATCATAATTTCTTTACCCTGGTTTTGCTTAAGATAGTTGACTTTGTTTCATCCTATTTTGAAAATGTCATATTTTGGGAAAATCCAAAATAGAAACTTAGTCTTATTTAGTACCATTAACCCCTATTTATTAGTACAGTGCCTGGCACCTGGAACAAATTCAAAAAAATTCTTATTGAATAAATGAATGAAGGAAGGGTCGTTTTCTTTTTTCCAACTTTGCCTATTTTGCCCCGTGGTGATGTAGTCCTCTGATTAATCTGTGGTTTCCTTCTGTGACCATTTCAATCTTTGCAAAGCATCTAAGAAGTGAATTTCTCCTAGTGTTGAGAGTCAGGCCGTTGTTGTGCTAATACATTCTTCTGTCTGATTCCAGCCTTGCTGTAGGTAAATATCCACACTACACCACTACCTTTGCTTGGCTCACATCCAGATTTGGGCTCCAAATTTGGCAGCTATTCCAAGTCTTGTTTATTTATATTTTGTCCCAGATGACTCAAGTTTTAAAATGAATAATCCATTAGAGTAATGGATATGAGCAAATTGCATGATATGGATAAATGCTAAGCTATCTTCTAGCTCACTATGAATCCATAGAGAAGAGAATTATAAATCATGCCATCACATTGCTCTTATTTGAATGTTTAATTACTCAGCTTTTACAAATGATTTAGCATTTAGTTAGTTTTCAGATTTTTCTTCTTCAGGTTAATAATGATGGTAAACTGCTCTAAAATGTTTTAGCCTAGTTTTTATCTTGCTCACATTTTTTGATATAACTTCAGGGGAGTTTAAAGCACCTAGTAGGTGGTAATATCTCAGAGAAGAAGCAAAAACAAACAAACAAAAAACCTCACTGAAATATAAAGTTGTGAAGTTGATGGAAACCAGAGGATATTGAGTTCAGTGGTCCCCAAGTTCCTGTGTGTTGGCAACAGCCTCCTCTGAGGATTACTAAAGGCCAATCTGATTACTTAATTGCTAACCTTGATCAACACACCATCATAAAGATGAGGCAACTTAGGTACAGAAAGGTAAATGGCCTCCTGTTAGCCAACTTTATAGAGCTGGTTGGGAGAGGAATAGAATTAAAGTTTGAATAAACACTATGGCGAACAGCCCTGTACTTGGGCTTCTATCAAGAAGGATCATTTTCTATAAACTCCTGGTCTTTTAGTCAGCTTTCTTGCTGCTGTGATTAAAAAGACCTGACCAGAATAATTGTAGAGGAGGAAAAGTTTATTTGGGGGCTCACAGTTTCAGAGGTCTTAGTCTATAGACAGCTGGCTTCATTCCCCCAGGCTTGAGGTGAGGTAGAACAGCATAGTGGAAGAATGTGGTTGGGGAAGGCAGCTCACATGATGATCAAAAAGCATAAAGAGAGGTTTCCACTTGCCAAATACACAAAGCCACACCCCCAATGCCCACCTTCTCCAGCCACACCCTACCTGCCTTCAGTTACCACTCAGTTAATCCAATCAGGGGATTAATTCACTTATTGGGCTAAGGTTTTCATAACCCAATCATTTCTTCTCTAAACCTTCTTACATGAGCTTTTGGGGAACACCTCAGATCCAAACCATAACACCTAGTCTCTCCCTCTGCTCTCCTCATATGCTCCATCTATTATCTGATTGGTAAGTTGAGAATAGGAGTTGCATATGTCCAGGCTGGTCCCTACCCTTCTTGCTTTTGTTCTCTGTGGGTACCGCCCACCTGCAGGGAGCAGGTTATCTGATATGCACTTCCCTGCTATAGAGTAATTGGGGCACCCCCAATGCACAGAACTGCACTTTTAGAGCTCCCTGTGTCTGGCTGTGCAGAGCTGTTATATTTGGGGGTTTGATTTTAGGGAGCCCAATTTTAGTTCACACCTAAGCCATGTTCTGTAATAGCTTTGTCAAAAGTAAATCTGGTATTTTGATTTTCATCTTTTCTACTTGTTGGGCACTCCAGATTTTGAACACAGTCAAGGAAGAAGAATACTATTGATTGGATTCCCACAAACCCTGAGATAAACCAGCTAGCTCATGGAAGGACAGTAAAACTCTGCTTGTTGACTAATGATAGAAACTCCAGAAATGGGTCTCCAAAAGCCAGCATCAGAAATCAGTCAGAGACAGGTGTGGTTATTTCCCCTAACCCAATTTCTTTGCCTTTGGGCAACTGCATGTGTCACCAACATGCTAGAAGAGATTCTTGCTTTGAAAGCCCAGGACTCACCAAATCTTTAACTACCAGAGAATGCTGTAACATGTAATCAAAAGTCAATTCAGGGTGGGTATTGAAAAAAAAAATTTTTTTAAAGCAGTTCTTTCTGTCTTGGGTTTGTTCTTGTCTCAAGCTGAGAGTTGCTATGGATTTCATTTCCTTCAATTGTAACCCTTGCCTGATGGATTTATAGAGAATGTTGCTCACATGCCCTACACAGTTTGTCCACAGTGATACTGAACTCTGCCTAGGTAACAAGCTATTCAATTATTGATGCCACACAACCTCTTATACCTTTCGGGTTAAAAGAAAATCAGTCATACAAACTAGAAAGTAGACTTATTTCAAATAAAAATTCTAGCAAATGAATCAGAATTGGAAAAAAGTAAAGCATCATGTCTTTCAGTTACAAATAAGGTGGCTTTAGAGCTATTTCTCATTAAGAGGCTCCTCCATTTGTCTTTTAAAAGTTTTCCAACTCTAACAATTAAACATTTCAATTACTCTTTTGTTATTTTCTGTGACCAAGGAAGCAATATGTATACACTAGAGAAAAATTTGAAAACATGCATCAGCAAAAAGCAAAATGATCAGTAATCCCACCACCCAGAAATAATCACTGATTATATCTTTATGCATTTGTCTAGACTTCTTGCCATGTATTTACATACTTACTTTGAAGGGCTTATTCTGTGCAGACTGTTTTGTAGCCTGTTTTTTTTTTTTTCTGTGACCTAATTTTAATGCTTATCCTGATAGACAACCTCAAGCACATTTCTCTGTATCAAGATACAACTGGAAGTAGGCAGCCGCAGAATTAATGTTTCTTGAAAGAGGCTCAGCCTCTGGTGTTTAAGGAAGCCCACTCACAGTGTGTAGTGACAGGGAAGCTAAGCCTCTGGATCAGAATCACCGAAGCAAATACCAATTTGGACAAGATAGATAAAGGGATGTTATTAGGCGGGCTGCCCTCTTAAAGGTAATTAAATCGTTCCAGAGGTTAATCTGGCCAACCAACATAATACCTGGAGATGGAAGACTTTTCTTTCATTGTCACTGAATAGCTGTCAAACACAGTGATGAGGAGGAGGAGAAAAATGGGTGATGTTGGAGTTTGCCGATCTGAGTGATAAGTTTCAGTGACAGGGTTGGCATTACTCTGGAACTTCTGTGTCAGCGAGTGAGATCTCTCAGTGCACACCCATTGCTTGCTTCCTGCAGCCCTGGTGGCCAGCATGGCTGTGGTACAAGGTGAAAGCTCACAGGTATGGCTGCTTCAGAATTCAGCCTAAATTGCAGCCACATTAAAGTTACAAATACTTCCACGGTCTAACTGACTGTATACTCCTCAAATTCATATGTCCAAACCTAACCTCCGATCCAATAGTATTTAGGGCTAGGGATCAGGAGGAGGTGATTAGTTCATATTGGAGGAGACTTTGTGAGTGGGATTAGTACCTGTGTTAGTCTGTTTTCTTTTGCTATAACAAAATACCTAAGGACCTACTGACCTTCCACTGGGCTCACTAAAATTCCTGGTACATGTAAGGAAGCTGTTAAGGTTTAGATATCAGATGTCCCCCAAAAGCTCATGTGTGAAACAATGCAAGAAAGTTCAGAGTTGAAATGATTGGGTTAGGAGAGCTTTGACCAAATCAGTGCATTAATAACTGGGTGGTAACTGAAGGCAAGCAGGGTGTGGCTGGAGGAGGTGGGTCATTGGGGGAGGGGTGCCTTTGGGGTCGATTTTTGTCCCTGAAGAGTGGAGGACTCTGTTTTTCCTCTCTCTGCTTCCTGGTGCTGTGTCTTGAGCAGCTTTCTTCCGCCATAATGTTCTGACATACCTTGGGACCCCAAAGAATGGTGTAGGCCATCTATGGATTAAGATCTATGAAACCATGAGCCCACAAGTCAACTTTTCCTCCTCTAATTGTTCTTGTTAGGTCTTTTGGCCACAGCAATGAAAAAAAAAATGACTAAAACAGAAGCTTATTTGGTTGACCATTCTGATGACCGGAGGGTTCCAAATGTGTGGTGTTGGCATCCTGACTAGGGTGTTCTGACTGCATCACAACATGGCAAAGAAGAAGAAAGGGAACCAGCTACATGAAGAAGGGGCCAAGCACATGTGGTGGCCTCACTCTGGGGAGAGAACTGGTCAGATGAGACTTGATTCACTCCTGTGAGGAAGCATGCATTCCCCCTTCATGAGGTTGTAGCCCTCATGACCTACTGACCTTCCACTGGGCTCACTAAAATTCCTGGCACCTCTGCATTGTCACACTGGGAACTGAGCTCTCAGCTCATGAACCTCCGGGGACCAAACCATATCCAAACAATAGCAGTGCCCTTCTCAAAGAGACCCAAGGGAGCATGTTTGCCTCTCCATCAAGAGAGGGTGCCATGGATGAGGAAGCAGGCCCTTACCAGACACCAGCCAAGGCCTTGATCTTGAGCTTTCTAGCTCCAGAACTGTGAGAAATAAAGTTCTGTTGTTTATCCTTACCCAGACTTAGATATTTTGTTATAGTGGCCTGAATGGACGAGACAAATATGCAACACAATCCAAGGTAAGGTGTATTTTCATGAATGGCTTTGATAGTTTCCTTATCCTCAAGCTACCAATATAATAAAAAGGAAGGACACATAATGGTTTGATGGAAATGATGTCAGTCATATTTTTCCCGACTCAATACAGGTGAATAGAAAAAGCAACTAGGAAAAAAAAAAAAAAGAAAAAGCAACTAGAAGTTTGGCTAAAATTAATTTTATTCTTTGAAATAAAATTTTTAAAATAAAAGATTTTAAAATGTTACTTTGTATTGCATCAAGAAAGAAATTCAGACAATTTGAATTGACATTTCAGCTATAATTATAATATGTACATATAGTAAAAATTCAAACAGCATGGGAAGGCATAAAATGTAATTTTTCTTGCCTTTCCTTACTGATCATCTGACATACCTTCTACTTTCGTTTCTCATGAATGTGAAAAAAAGAAAGAAACTATACTATTTACATCTTTTTTAAAACTTTGGTAATACTACATTAGGTGGTTCCACTTAACTCTTACCAGTATAATTTTATCAAATATTGCATCATATTAAGTGTACTTTTGGGGGGATGCAAATTGGATACCCTTCACTCTGCCTCCCCTCACTACCTTTTGACATGCTCTGTACCTCTGCTTCACGATGACATCTTGGGCAAATCTATAGTTTTGGTCTTTGGGTTGTAAGAACAGTTTTCATCACCAAGATCTGCTTTCATGTGCTAAAATTCCTCCTACATCTAGTTGAAAACTTGAGCTTCACGTCCAATTTATAGATGCTTTTATACTTTCCACCTTGGACTCTACCCACAGCTAGGACCCTATAGAGGCAGAAGGCATGACATCTTCAATTTTCTTATTTTCTCTAGCTCCCATGTCAGTCCATATAAGGAGAGAGGAGATTGGATGAATGGGAAAAATATTTTTACTCATCTGATTTTTACCATCAAGATTCTCTCTTTGCTGATACTGGCTGGAGGAAGCTCTGTGTCAGGTGTCTGAATGCTGGTTCATTGGAGATGCGTGTGTGAGCGTTCTCACAACACAGTTCCCTGATGCACATTCTGCTTAGATTGCTTGTGTCCCTGTCCCTTGCCCTATCTTGCCTCCTGTCCTGCATAGTAATTCTTTTCGAGGATTTAGCTTTCTCCCTCTCTCTCAATAGTGTCTAATACTTGTTTTAGTTCTTTTAGCTACTCTTGATGAGGTGGTGGTCTCTGCACAATTTTTAGTTCTGCAGAATGTGTTTCACAGCTTTTTAGAATATTTTTGCTACTACCTTTAGTAATGGGTCTTTAGAAAAATTCTTAGGCCATAAGACAAGTGCCATTCAAGTATCTAGTTTAATATTGTTTGATGTCAGATAAACTGGAGTTTCTGAGTTCTCCCACATACCAGCTTGGGCAAGTTATTTCCTCTTTCCAAGGCTTTGTTTTCTCATTCATAAAATAGGAATAATAATTCATAGGGCTTCTATGGGGGTTGCAACACAGTGCTTGATACAATGTGGTTAACATTGTGATTTTAATGAAAAACTTTGAGATGGGAATTGCCAAGATTAAGAAAATGTTATCAAGTTGATATATAAGAATATATGTTCTGGGCATGGGGGTGTACAGCTATAATACCAGTTGCTTGGGAGACTGAGGCAGGAGGATGGCAAGTTTGAGACCAGCTTGGGCAATTTAATGAAACCCTATATCAAAATTAAAAAATTAGAAGGGCTGGGAATGTAGTTCAGTGGTCAAGTGCTCCTGGATTCAATGCCAGTACCAAAAATAAATAAATAAATAAATAAACAAACAAACAAAAAAAAACAAATAAATATGTTTGGACAAAAATAAACAAAGTAATGGTATCAGATCTCATAGTAACTGAGCTCCAGGGAATTCTCTAGGTTCCTCTGTCAGCAGGTGATATTAAGAGGAAATAATAGAGTTTTTCTCACAGGAGTGAGGGAGCAGCTTATAAAACAGAATATGGTTTTCTTTTTAATTGTTGCTATCATGTAATGAAAACTCTTAAAGTTGGAGTGAATGACTGGCCTTAGGCTGTGATAAAAATGGCTTTTATGTGTATTTATATAAGGAAAACAATGTGATCGAATTTGATGTGAAAGAGAAGAAAATAGAGGGCTAGCAATGATTCAGACAGCAGGGAGTCTTCTTTGCTCAGATTTCACACAGTGTCTCAGGTCCACATTTTAAGTGTTCAGCTGGAGATGACTTCATTGCCAACTCTAATCCCAAATGTCTATCTTTATTCTAAGAGGTCTTCCTGTTCGGAAAGCAAAGGAAATCCCGCTACCTCTGGAAAAAAACTCTTGAACAGACTATACACAGAGTTATTAACTCTTCAGTTTATCTTCCAGAAGATGAAAACACCTCTCAAGTGAACATCGAAAGTGCTCATCTGCCATGTGCGTGAAAGATTAGAGAACACTCTGCAAGCAGCAGTTAGAATAAAAGAAAGACTAAAAGAGATTATCCTCAATAAAGCTTTCCTTGATCCCACCTTTCCTCCCCCACCTCCCCCACCTCCCCAAGATGTACCTCTCTTGCTTCTGAGATTTGCAGTAATTTGTCCTCCTCTCAAGGTACTTAATTACAGTCCATCTAGCATATTTATTTGGACTTTTTCTAGGCTCTTGAAAGCAGATATTTGTCTTATTTATTTATTTATTGTTGTAACCTGTATGGTCCAGGTCTCACCAGCACAGGAAAAAAAAAAAAAGTCAGAGTTTTGTTTTCCCACAGTTCAAAACTTTGTGTTTTATTGTGTCTATGACAAATTAAAATTCAGTGACTTAAATTAGTCTATGCAGCTTTAGAAAGAAACATATTAGAAAGGAAAGGAGCATCCTTAAACTGAGAACATTACAGCTGAAGTCTTTTTGATAGCGAGTGCCATTTTTGCTTTTGAAAGAAGTGACTGTGTCTGGAGGTAAGATTCTGCTACAAGGTCCAGCAGACCACTTTCCTCGGCTGGAGTTTAGTGGGGATGCCTGTCCTTTGCATCCACAAGAATGGCTTCAAATCCAAGCATCCCAACGTCCCTACCTGTGTTCGCCAATGAATTCGTCCTGTGCACAGTTTTGGAGAATTTACAATGGGTGATCTCTCAGTCCATTCCTCTCTGTCCCTCAGGGGATGCGCTGTATCCTGGCAGTAATCTTTGCACAAAGGAAGGTATGGAGCTTACTTTCCCCAAGCAATACAAGGCATCCATCCTCCATGACTGATAAGGCATTATGGAGTAGATGTGGTGAATTCTTTGTCAGTAAGCTGGGGTCTGGATGCCACGTGCTACCTGTGTCTGCTATTCAGTCCCTGAAAGGGATGATATGAAGCTCAGCAAGATGTGTTTCTGCCAGTAGGTTTAAGGTGGTCGTGTCTCTGCCATCAGGTGTGTGTGTTTGTCTATATCATTGTTTGTTTATATCATTCCATTTGGTTTTCAACCCCTGGAAGATCATTCTCTTTTTTTCAAATTATATTTTTATGTTAATAGACATAAAAAATGGACCTTTGAGGGCATAGAGTTCCGTGAATATTAAAATATGTAGATTCATACACATTTTGATGTGTGTGTGATTGTGATGCAGGGTAGCTGCATCACCCCCATATCCCTACCCCCACCCCTCCTGCTGTTTCAATGTAGTCAACCTTTCTCCCTCCTATTCCTTGGCAACCATTGATCTGTTTTCTGTTATACGGTTGTTCTTTATCTAGAATGCTATAAACAGAATTATGCAGTATGCACATTTTTGAAACTGGCTTCTTTCATTCAGCTTAGCACCTTTAAGATTCATTCATCCATCCATGTTGTCATATGTCAACATCCATTCCTTTCTCTTGCTGAGTAGCATTCCATTGGGTACAGGTACCCAACATATTTATCCATTCACCCATTGACAGGCATTAGTGAACAGTTATGTGGACACTTTATTGTGAACACATAAGTGTTTATTTTTCTTTAGAATGAATACTAGGAGTACACTGCTAGTCTACTACATTGTATAAAGATATATAATTTTATATGAAAATATTGAACTTTTCTAGAAGGTCTGTAGCATTTTGTGTTTCCCCAAGCAATGCAAGACAGTTACAATATCTCTGTATCTTTAACAGCACAGGGTATTGTCAGTATTTTTCATTTTCATCATTCTAATTAGTGAATAGTGGCATCTCATCATGATTTTAATTTGATTTCCCAGAATTGCTACTGATCTTGGACATTTTCCTTGTAGGCTTATTTGCCTTTTGTATATGATCTTTGGTGAGGCTTGTTACCTATTTTTACCTTGGGTTGGTTTCTTACCATGAAGCTTTGAGACTTCTTTGTATATTAGTATACAGATCCTTTGTTAAATGTGATTTGCAAATTCCCCCTCCCCCAACCAGGTGATATCTTGTCTTTTAAGTCTCATGATTGTCATTGTAGAAGAAAAGGTTTTGTTTTACTGGAGTTCAATTTATTGTTTGATTTTTTTCAGGATAACATTTTTTGGGATTGCATCTAAAAATCTCTTTTCCTAAACCAAGATTATTAGAATATTCTCTGTTTTCTTCTAAAAGTTTTATAATTATATGTTTTGGATTTACATATATGGTCCATTTGTTTTAATATTTCATAAAGGGTGATATTTAGGTCAAGGTTTAGTCTATGTTTTTGTATATAGATTATCAACTAACTATGTTGTAACAAGTTTTTGAAAAGACTCTTTTCTCCGTTAAATATATTTTGCACTTATTAAAATAAACTGGTTTTATCTCTGCAGTTTTATTTTAGACTCTATTTTGTTGACTCATGTAGTTCATCAATATTATGCTGCTGTGATTACTGTAGTCTTATTGTATAATCTTAAAATTGAGTAGTGTGATTCATCCAATTTTATTCTTTTTCAAAATTGTGTTTTTCTCACCTTTCCATTTTAGAATCATCTGGACTAATTCCATGTCATAAATCCTGCTGGGGATTTTATTGTAGTTGCACTAAATTTATCCGTTCACTATAGGGAAAAAGAATTGAAATCTTTACTATGCTGAGTCTCCCAATTCATGAACGTGGCATTTTGATCAATTTACTTAGTTGTTTGACTTATTTCATATGTATTTTATTATTTTTAGCACATAATTTTTGTCCATTTTTTTTAGATTTATACCAAAGTACTAGATATTTTTGGAGCCATTGTAAATATGATTATTTTAAATTTCTCTTTCCAATTGTTCATTGCTACTTAATATTAACTTCATATTGATGCTGTAACAATTTACCACACATCGAAGGACTTCAAACATACAATTTTTTTATCTTCTATTCTGTAGGACATCAGTCCAGCTCAGGTCTCAGTGGGCCAAAATGACTCTGTCAACAGGACTGTGCTTTTTCCCTATCTGTTCTAGGGGAGAGTCCCTGCCTTGTTCAGATTCTAGAGTTCAACCCCATTCCTTAGCTAATGGCCTCTTTATTCTATCTTCAAAACTAGCCATGGCTGGTCAAGTTTTCCCACCATCCATCTGGAAAATGCCCTCCAGTTTTAAGAGATCATGTCATTATATTGGGCTTACTTGGATAATCTAAAATACTCTTCCTATCTCAATGTATGTAACCTTGATCATATTCTGGAAGTTCTCTTTACTCTGTAAAGTAACATTTTCGGACTCCACATCTTGCAACATTGCCGTAGATATCTTTGGAAGGCTGTTGGTCTACCCAACATAGGGAATGCACAGACAGGTAGTTGATATGTGTTGCATTGACCTGCATCTAGTGATTTTGTTAAATATATATTTTTAGTTGTGTTTTTCCCCCTTTAGATATATGAGGTTTTTTTTTCTTCCCCTTTTGGTATCAGGGATTGAACCCAGGGGTGCTTAGCCATTGAGCCACATCCCCAGTGCTTTTTAGACATTTTTTTTTTTTAAATTTGAGACAGGGTCTTACTAAGTCCTTAGGACTACTCCAAGTTGCTGAGGTGGCTTTAACTTGCAATCCTCCTGCCTCAGTTTCCTGAGCCACTGGAATTACAGAGGTACACCACCTTGCCCTGCTAGATATCTGAGATTTTTTTTTAAAAAAAGAGGGAGAGAGGGAGAGGGGGAGAGAGAGAGAGAGAGAGAGAGAGAGAGAGAGAGAGAGAGAGAGAAAGACAATTTTTTAAATATTTATGTTTTTAAGTTATCGGCGGGCACAACATCTTTGTTTGTATGTGGTGCTGAGGATCGAACCCGGGCCACACACATGCCAGGCGAGCGTGCTACCGCTTGAGCCACATCCCCAGCCCCATATCTGAGATTTTATACATAGATAATCACCTCATTTGTCAGTGGGGAGAATTTTATTTCTTCATTTTTATTTTGTAGGACACCTCCCTATTTTCCTCTTTATCTCTCTTATCTTTTCTTCCTTTCTCCCCTTTAGCCTCTCTTTGCTTATTACATCTCAATGTAATGTTGAATAATGTGAACATTATTATTTTCTTGATCTTAGAGAAAGCATTCAGTATTTCATCATTAAGGGTAATAATGTTAGATTTGGGTCTTTATAGCTTAGCTTGAGAGTTTTGTTTTTTAAATCATAAATGAATGCTAAATTTTGTCAAATGGGTTTTCTGCACCAAATAATAGGATTACTTGATTCTTCTTTAGACTTTTAATGTAATGGATTATCCTGATCTTGAGTTTTTTGTACTGGGCCAAGCCTGCATTTCCAGAACAAACCTCACTTGGTCATGATATGGTATTGTCTTTATATATAGTTAGACTAAATTTAACTTATATTTTGAGAAATTTTCAAATTTATTTTTTCTTATTTTAATTTTTGAGGATTTTTACAATTATGTTTTTGAGGGACATTGAATGATAATTTTCTTTTTTGTATTGTCTTTGGTTTGGGTAGCAGAAGTGTCCTGGCTCAAAATATTGCTGGGAAGTATTGCTTCTTTTTATATTTTCTGGAAGAATTCATATAGAATTTGTATTTATTCTTTCTTAAATGTTTGTTAGAATTCTTCAGTAAAATCTTAAGGTTTGAAATTACTTTTGTGGAAGATTTTAAAATTATGGATTCAATTTCTTTAATAGTTTTAAGACTTTTCAGATTATAGTTAAATCATATAATTTTGGTAATTTCTGGCTCTTGAAGAATTGTAAATTGCATCATATTCTCTGATCTTTTAATGTTTGTGGGCTCTGTAATGATATTATCTCTTCTATCCTCCTTGATATTAGCATTTGTGCTTTTTCTTTCTTTCTTTTTTTTTGGTCAGTCTTGCTATAGGTCCATCAATTTTATTAATATTTTCAAAGAACTAGTTTTTAGAGCCATTGGTTTTATCTTTTATATTTCCTGTTTTAACTGTCATTGATTTTGCTATAACTTTTATTATTTTTCTCTGTTTTCTTTAGATTAGTTTTTCCAGTTACTTGTAGTGGGGCTTTGGATTATTTTGATACTTTTTGTATGGACATTTAATGTTGTAAGATCATCTGTAGGTTTATTGTATAATAAAATATGCAGTTTAGCTGCTTGGCTTTCACTCATCATAGCACTTTGAAGATTCATTCATCCATGTTGTCATATGTCAACATCCATTCCTTTCTCTTGCTGAGTAGCATTCCATTGGGTATGGGTATAACGCAACATATTTATCCATTCAATCATTGGCATGCTTCCCATGAAGTTTGATAGATTGTAGTTCAGGAGCTGTTCAATTCAAAATATTTTCTAATTTCTCTTGAGACTTTCTCATTAATCCACTGATTTAGACATGAGTTATTTAATTCCTGTTCCTTTGGAAATATTCCTGTTATTTTTCTTGTTTCTAGTTTGATTCCTTGGACCTCAGGTAATATATTTTATATTCTTTCCAGTTTATTAAGGTTTATTCAATGACTCGTGATGTGGTCTACCTTGGTAAATTCCCTGAGTGCCCTTGACAAGAATGTACTTCTTTCTCCTGTTGGGGAAATGTTTTGTAAGTGCCAATTAGGTTTAACTGGTTGATGGTGTTTCTAGTTCTTAAGTGTCCCTGTGATTTTCTGCCTGCTAGTGGTGTCTGAGAGGAGGTTGTAGTCTCCACCTCAAAACTTGGGTCTATCTGTTTCTTAATTTTTGTCAGTACTTGCTTCATGTATTTTGAAGCTTTGTCATCGAGTGTATACACATTAAGGATTTCTCTGTCTTCTTGGGAATTGACTCTTTGTCATCTAATATACTTTTTCCCTGCCTCTGAAATCTACTTTGACATTAAAATAACTACTCCAATTCTCTTTACATTATTGTTTTCGTGAGATATTTTTCCATCCTTTAACTTCTAATTTGCCTTTATCATTACATTTAAAGTGTATTTTTAAGAGTATATAATTTGGCTCATTTTATAAAAATTTCATTCAGACAATTTGTCTTTCAACTAGTTCGTTTGAATAATTTGTATTGAATACAATTCTTGACATGTTTGGATTTTGGCCTACTGTTTTATTGTTGTCCCCCACCATTTTTTTTTGTTCCACTTCTCTGCTTTCTTTTGGGTTATACGAGTTATTTTTTAGCACTGGATTTTAATTTATTACATTTTAGACAAAACATATATATATATATATANTATATATATATATATATATATATATATATATATATATATATATATATATAGTATTTTATCCATAGTTTAAAACAGAGACTTGACTTTTCATAATATACCTAGAATCGGTATATTACCACTTGAAGTGAAATGTTGAGACTCTACCAAGACATAGGGTCCTTGACCATTCCCACTTTATGTTGTAGTTTTCTTATGAATCATGTTAACCAATGATGACAGCCCAGTAAGCGGTATTTTAATCGTCCTTTTCAACTATCAATATATTTTACCAAATTCAGGAAGAAAGATCAGTAGAGGAGAGGTAACGGAACAGGGGGAACAAGGGAGGAAAAGTGAAGCACTGGGGGCTGAATGAGAGCAATTTATATTCCAGGCTTGTATGATTATGTCAAAATGAACCCTAATATTATGTGTAACTAAAAATGAACTAATAAAAAGATAAATTTTGAGAATAGTCTTACATTTAAATAGTGATTTGTCATTCCTTTTTCTCACTTTATTTCTCACATTCCCCCTTCCATCTATCATCTCACTTGTGCTGAAGAATTTCCTTTAGCAATTCTTCTGGAGCAGGTCTGCTGGCAACGAGTTCCTTCATTTTTCTTCAATTGAGAAACCGTTTATTTTACCTTCATTTACAAAGGACATTTTGGCTAGATATATAATCCTGGGTTGACAGTTTTTTAAGCACCTTTATGTTGTTCTTTCTGGTGAGAAATCCATAGTTATTTAGGTTTAATTTGTTGTTTCTTATAGGTAATAGAACTTTTCTTTATTTTTATTTTTTGGTTTTGCTGTTTTTTTCTTTTGTCTTCAGAAGTTAGTTTGGTTTTTGTACTGGGGATTGAACTCAGGGCACTTAACCACTGAGCCACATCCCCAGCCCTATTTTGTATTTTATGTAGAGACAGGGTCTCATTGAGTTGCTTAGCACACCACTGTTGCTGACTGACTTTGAATTCTTCATCCTCCTGCCTCAGCCACCCAAGATGCTGGGGTTACAGGCATGCACCACTGTGCCCTGCTAGAAGTTTTATTATAATGTTGTTTGGGTGGGAATTTCTTTGGGTATATATTTTTTGGGGATTTGCTGAATGTTAATCCTTTCCGTATTGTATCACCAAGTCCCTGAAACTTTGTTAACTATTTTCAATTATTTTCCTTTCTGTTGTTCTGATTGGTTGATTTCTATTGATCACATTTTGTAAATCTTCTGTTATTCTCATTCTGCTAGTGAACTCATCCAATGACATTGAACAAATTTTAATGTTGTATTTTTTTTTAAATTTTATTTTTTTTATGTTTTATTTTATTGATTAGATATTCTCTTTCCATTCACTTTATGAGTTTTTGCTGCTACATTTGGAACTTTTTTGTAACTGCTGTCATATAGTCTTTGTTGTATATTTATAACACTATTGAAATCTCAGGGATAGCATCTGTTGATTAACTTCTCCCATGAGTTGAGATTTTCCTAGTTTTTCATGTGCCAAGGCAATTCTGGATTGTATCCAAGAGATTTATGAATATATGTGATGAGACTTTGGGTCTTATGTAAGTCCCAAGGAAATATTGGTATTTTTGACTTAGTATGCAGTCAACCTAGCTGATCTCAGTTAAACCTGTGGCTTGTGGTTTAAGTGGCAGTTCTAGTTTCAAATGCTGTTCCATGTTATTCTGATATGTCCCATGTACTTGCTACCCAGAGCCTAGTCTTGGACTCAGTTGGTGGTTACTTTATCCAGTTATTAGAGTTTTCCTTATGTTTTTAAGGATCAGATCTACCCACATTCACTCAGGAATAAGACCAGGAGTCAATAATTTGATGGAGTCACTTTCTTATTTTCTTCTCCCTCTCCGTAATCTCTTTGGTGCTTTTAAAATCTGGTACAGTCCTTTGTGTCTTCTGTCCAGAAAGCTGAAGCTTTCATTTAACTTGTTCTGCCACATCTTCTCTTGGGAGAATGCAGAGAGAAAAAATACAACAGAAGCAATAGAGATTTACCCAACTCTCTTGGGATTACAGTGTATCTGATCAGCCTGGAAGGTTTCTCTGCTGCAGAGCTGTAGGCATCTGCACACACCCCTAAGCTTCCGTAGCTGTCACTGCAGCCACTGCTGCAGGACTGCCTGGGGACTGGAGTGTCAGAGAATGGGGAAAAGAAAACAGGACTCTCCCCCACTCTCTGAGAGTTAGGAAACCCCTTTCCTATCCTCCAGGCAGATTGGAGAACTCCTCCAGAGCTGTTTCTGTCTGTTCATGTCCGCTTCTGGGGTTTGGGTCACTGTAAGTCCAGAGTGAGGAATGATGAAGGGAAAATGGGTAACCTCACTGCTCTTTCACTGGTACTTCAAATGCTGGTGTTCTGTTCCAATCTACTAGTCACTGTTCACTTTTCAGAGTCTTCAGGTAGTTGCTTTGTGCATTTTGTACAGGTTTTATAGCACCATACAGTGGACGAGGCAGAGGGAAGTAAACATACTGCATCACACCCAGAATCACATTCCAGACTTGTACTTCAGTCATGCAAAAAAAAAAAAAAAAAAAGATAGAAATAATGTGAGGAACACATGGGCATACACTAAGAAAGAAAATATTCTGAATACTGAGACTCATAAGACTTGTTATATTTTTAATACTTATGTGAGTTTCTACATCAAAAAGGGGGTATCCTCTGAAGTACTTCACTATTCCTTCTTTTTAAAAACACAGGTGTTTTGAGACATGCCACATACCATACAGTTCACCAGGTTGAAGTGTACGAGTTGGTGGGTTTCAGTTCATTCACAGATGTGGGTGACCATCACCACAGTCAACTTGAAAATATTCTCAGGACCCCCCCAATATCATGTACTCTTTAGCTATCTCTTTATTCTTCCAGCCTCTCCACAGCCCTAATAAGACACTAATCTGCTTTCTGTCTCTACAAATTGGCATATTCAGGTCTTTCATGTGATTGACTCATATGCTATATAGACCTTTGTGGCTAACTTCTTTCATTTATCTTACAATTTTAATATTTCATCTGAGTTGTTGCATGTATCCATACTACTTTGCCTTTTCTATTGAAGAATGTTTTCCTGGATGGGTAGATCATACTTTGTGTACTCATACATTGATTGGTGAACATTTAGGTTGTTTCCACCATTGGCTATTATGAATAGAGCTTCTCTCAGCATTTTCATAGGAGTTTTTGTGTAGACATATATCCTCATTTCTCTTTGGAATATACCTAGGAGTAGAATTGCTGGATCATACGATAATTCTATGTTTAGTAGTTTGGGGGAAGTGCCACTCTATCTCCCAAAGCAGTTGCACCATTTTACATTCCCATCAGTGATGTATATGAATTTCAATTTCTTCTCACCTTCATCAACATTTGTTATTATCTGACATTTTTCTACTAGTCATCCCAGTTGATTCTCACTTTGCCAATGACTAACAGTGTCAGCATCTTGTCATGTGCTTAATGGCCATTTGGATATATTCTTTAAGGAAATGTCTATTCAAATCCTTTCCCCATTTTTAATTGGTTGGCCTTTTTATTATTTAGTTGCATTATTTCTTTATATAGTCTACACATACATCCCTTATCAGATATGATATTTGAAATGTTTTTTCCACTCTGAATTTTTTCCCTGTCTTGATGCTGTTCTTTGTAGCACAAAGGTTTTTTAATTTTGACCAAGTTCAGTTTATCTGTTTTCCCTTTTGTTGCTTATGCTTTTGTGGTCATATCTAAGAATCTGTTGCTGAACCGAAGGTCATAGAGATTTAGACCTATATTATCTTCTAAGAGTTATAAAGCTTTAGCTCTTACATTTAGTTTTTCGATTCATTTTAAGTTAATTTTTTGTGTGGTTTGAGATAAAGGCCCAGATTCATTCTTTTGCATGTGGCAATACAGATGTCCTTTGGCATTTGTTAAAGAGATTATTCTTTCCCCATTGCATGGTTTTGGCACTGTATCAAAAGTCAATTGACAATAGATGTATGGTTTGATTTCAGAATCTGATTCCATTTCATTGATCTACATGTCTTTCTGTTATTCCTGAGAGTTTGCTTATTTGTTGACTTACATGGGCTAATGGAAAAATGTTCCTTTGGTTTACCTGCACTGGCCTCTGTTTTGCTGCCCTGCTGCACACTGGGTTGTGACATGTTCTGCTAAGGTGGCAGTTCCTGTGATCATAGCTGTCTTTCACAGGGACTGTGCTTTTCACCCTGACATCATAGCCTTAAGCCTTATAGTTACTACCTTTTTCAGACTCAGTCTCAGGTCTTTTACTGCCTTCCTTTCCTTTCTTCCTTCTTTAGGATATTTCCCAGGTGAACATCCCTTTCTATTTTATGGGCAATACCCCGTCTCCAAACACAGGGTATGCCTTGGTCCTGAAGCCCTGTGACATCAATCACTAAATAATCTGACAATTTGTTCCTCTCATTACACAATTTTCTAAGAAGCACCTTTTTCTCTTTTGTCTTTTGTAAATATTTTTAGAAAACCATCCTTTCATGAAGGATATCCTGGGATAATGTTGTACAGGAGTGTGGAGTCGTAATCTTCAAATCCAAGATCACATCAATCAGCTTGGCTCAGGGTGGAAAGGCAGTTTTCTTACTAGTTCCTCTGTTAATATGACAGTTGGATGGAACATCTTGGATTGTCCCTCCCATGTTGGTCTGTTTTTTTATATGTGCTCTTTTTATAAGGCCATAGTTCTACCAGTAAAAGTCAGCTTTCTAACAGTTGGCTCCTTGGTACTTAACTGGAAGAAACAAAATGTCCAACAGATTTCACCTTCTTATTTCAGCTCCTAGTTTTGCATTCAGGCATGATTATCGCAGCTTGCACTTTTTGTTGCCACAATGAACTAAGCAGTAGCTCATAAGATTTCTCCCTTGAGTCTCTTAGTTTGGCTGCATACTGAGTGAGGCTCTTCAAATATTTACTTCCTCAGCTTTTGAATGCAGAATATTAAGATAGTCAATACTCCTGTCCAAATATATAAAAAAAAGGTGTTGGGTGGTAGGTTTTGAAGTTAATACTTCTATCCCAAGCTGCATTTCAGGAGTGAGGCAGAGCTATAACAGATTATCACTAACCTTGTCCACAGCACCTTCTGCATCACTTCTTTGTTTTTGCAGGCGGTGGGGCTTACTAGGGACTGAACCCAGGGGCACTGAACCACTGAGCCACTTTCCCAGCTCTTTTTATTTTCTTTATTTTGAGACAGGATCTTGTAAAATTTGCTTAGCGCCTCACTAAATTCTAGAGCCATATCTTTGAACTTGCAATACTCCTGTCTTAGGTTCCTGAAATGCTGGGATTATAGGAATTTGTGCCCACAACTAGCCCTTCTGCACCATATTTAACATTTGGTTCACTGGAGGTTGGGGCTTCCTAGAAGTTAGCCTAGATGTTAAACCGCAGCCAATCAAAATACCACAAGAAGCAACCGTCTCTTAAAACCCCTTTCCTTCTCAGAGAATATTCTGCTGGGAAATATGTTTCTCTGGTATCATTTCTCCCATGATACCTGGGTGATTTTGGGTAAATGTGATCTCTGCTGGGATAAATTTATGCATGCATGGCAAAGCAATCTGTCCTACCAACATGTTTCCAGTTTCTGTTACCCAGTCCCAGGGACCACATATCTATAACCACTAATTCTTGGGGCTTTCCAGATTAGTTCCCAAATAAGCTTCCTGATAGACAAAATTTTACTGTGAAAACTCTGCCATTATTTGTTTTAGCACCCCTTCCTGAAAAAAAATTGGAGTGTGCACGCAGGAGCAAAACCAACATTGACAGTGGGCTCTGCAGCACCCAACACAACGATCCATTCATGGTTTTCATTCATGTTGGTGGTCCCCATCCTTGGAGGTTTCAAATCTGGGCTCTTGGGCTTGCCCTGGTACCTCTCCCTTACTCGACTCCCACATTCTGGGTCCCACTCTTGACAAATGAATCTTTCTTTTTCCACTTTCTCTATCTTCAAGAGTCTAAATCCTGTTTTTCCTCCAGTGTCAGTTCAGATCCCTCACATCTTAGTTGTTCTATGAACAAGCCCATGCTCTGTGCATGTCTCTGTAGAAATCTCACAAAGGAGAATGTTAACCACCAGAACTAGTTTTACCCCTCTATTATGCTTTATGCTTAACACAAATCCAGTTAACATCATTTCCCTTAAGAAAATAGACAAACTAGGAGTCTGAACCACAGTACTACTTCTATGTTCCCGTTATAGTTTTTTTTTTTTCCCTCCAGTAAATAATAAACTCCTCTGGAGAGGAGGTTTATCTTTCAGGTCCCTGAAACAGCTTGTTCAAGCAGCATTAATGCTCAGATACTTAATGTTTATTGTCTTGTGTGAATATCAGTAATGAAGATAAGAGTTTACATAAAATATCCCAAATTAGCTTAGAAATCACGATTCTGGGTAGTTACTGAAGAACTGGATATGCTTAGTAAAGTAAATTTGTTCAGCAAGTATTTGTTAGACACATGAAAAGCCATAAGCAGAAATAATTTCCGATGGCATAGTTAAATAGAGTGCTAGTCGCATTTCCACATTGAAGTCTGATAGCTATATTTTGTGGACTTTCAATTTATGACCTATCCTCAGACTATTAGCTTTTTGAATTTTCTATAGCTGTATGAACCAGAGGATGAGATGCTGCCATTTTGGAGTGTTATTAGAAGGTTTTGTTTTTGTTAATTATTCAGAGCTCTCTGGAGGGAAGAGACAGTTTCTTGGTAAATGACATATTTTGTCATTCTCCTTAGGGCTTGTGCTTTGTGGTACATTTTTTAAAAAACTATTTATACTAATCAGTATTAACAATTAGGCAAGTAAAATTATTAATCTTTGCACAGTGTTCACATAGGAACTTTGAAAATTTTAGGGGTAAACAGAATTATTTATTTCTATTTAATTGAGTGTTAGACTTTTCAGCAAATTTTGTAGTTCTCCCATTTGCCTTGTTGATGGGTAGAATATTTGTGATTCTTTAAAATTATACTATTTTATATATTATGTTAATGCCAGAGATTCCTGATATTGATAACTTTTCTATTTGATAGAGAGGATTAGAGGTTGACATAGTGACTTCAAAACATTCTTAAATCTTTTAGGTAGTAAAATTCTGAAGTTCTGTATAGCTCTTTTAGATATCAAGAAGAACTTCTCTCTAATTTTAACAGGGAGTTCAATGTGTAATCAATCCAAATAGATGTTGGTTGAATAGGATAAATTTTATAATTTTGAACAGCTTATCCTCTCAGCTTGTATTTGAAATTCAATACCAAAAACTTGGGATAGTTCAAAATCTGTGGCTTATAATTTTCCAGTAAAGCATAAAGGGCTGTAGCATTTTAAAAAATGGAATGAAAAAGGATACCTCTTCTTTCATTTGGTCAATAATTCCAACCTTCTGGAAAAGTCAATTGATTTAAAACCTAAATTTAGTCCTCTATGCAGTATGTAAGATTTATGAGTGAGTTTTACAGTCAGCAAAATGTGTGTTCTTCCCCATTGACATTACAACCTTCCTCTGTTTTTGGATACCATGAATGCAAACAAAATAAAAACACAATTTTATCAAGCCTTTAAAATTGAGCAATGTAGACACACAAAAGTGTGTTTTATAGATAATGATGATTATCCTGAACTATGTGAGAACCTTCAAATGAGTCTGCTTTTCAGGGGTATTGTTCTCTAGGAAATCTAACAGAAAAAGTGGACTAAGGGGGTGAAGGAGTAGTGGGAGGAGAAAAATAATTGCAAATTTGTTGCTTTTTGGGGGGTGGGGTGAGGTAGGTGAGTGAAGCATAGGGACAAAAAAAGAAACTTGATAAATATTTCTTACTGTGTCTACAACAAAATTCAACTATTGATTGTTGAGTTTTCTCAAGAGGGATGAATAAAGTTGATTAGATTGATGAAAGAGCGAAAATTTGGAGGAAGCCAAAGTCTATTTGAATTCCAGCTTAGCCACTGGGTACTAGTGTGACTCAGGTTTGGGTTTTTAGACATCTTGAGTCTCAGTTTCTATTATATAAAAGGAAGATAAACTCATCCCCCACCTCTTGCCTCCAAAATTGCTCTAATAGGCCCTATTCTGGTTGGTCACTGCCATTCTTCCCTGGGGCCAAGACTCCGCTATCCTTCTTACTCTTTAAATCTAATTGGCCACTATGAACTCCTGGCCCCTGCTGCTGTTGTCAGCATTCCCCACACTCACCTGTGCTTGGGCTTCTGCCATGCTCCAGTCACTCTACCTTTGGCAGCTCAGATGTTGCCTCTGCAAGTGACCCTCTCCATACCTTATCACCTCCCTTCTCTGGCTGGGTCACGCGTTCATGAACAGCTCTTAGGGTTTACTTTGTTCTCCTCATCCAGGTCTTTGTCACTGTCAAGCTTTGGTCTTAGCTAGGTGTCTGGAACACGAAAGCCCAGTAGACATATTTTGAACAAGCGAATGAATGAATCACAACTATTTTGTGTAGTTGGTTGTAAAGGTAATCTATGGAAAAAACAGAAATTAAATACATAATATGCATTAATATGATTACTACTACTTTTAGCCTGAAAAAGTATGTAAATGGGGCCAGGCACTGTGGTGCATGCCTGTAATCCCAGCGGCTTGGGAGGCTGAGGCAAGAGGATTGTGTGTTCAAAGCCAACCTCAGCAAAAATGACTCCCTAAGCAACTTAGTGAAACCCTGTCTCTAAATAAAATATAAAATAGGGCTAGGGATTACCCAAGTAGCCCTGAGTTCAATCTCCAGTTCCCCAAAAAAAGAAAAAGGAAAAAAATATGTACATGTTCAGCATATTTCCATTATAGCTTCATGCTAGTTATCAAATATATATTAATCCAAATATCAATGCCACTAGTTAGTCAATCAGTTTCTAAACTGGGATCATCAAGTTAGTCGTTTCCGGTTCTTAGGAATAGATCTCACTAACTCAGATAAGAAAGGGGAGGCAGAAGTAAAAGGGTTGATGAAGATATGAATAAACCCAGGATAAGGAAGAACGATTTTGATGGATCTGGGCTGAGACAATTCCAAGTCATAACTTTGGAAGGGTTTCACCAGCAGGAGCCCAAGCTAAGTTCACAACCACCCTTTATATTGTGTTTGTGTGTCTGTGTCTGTAGGCGTACATACGAATAAATAAACTCATAGTTTAGAACAATGCGTATGGTATATTTCACAAGGTAAAACAGTCTTTGGCTGTAAATTTTCCCATTAATTAAAAACCCAGAGGATGGGCACCCATTCCAGGCTCCATAAACTTTAATACAGGATCAATGGACATGTGCAGCCAGTATTCTGATTCTCAGAGAGGAAGGACTGGCTGAGTGTTGTCCTTTAGATTCTGCTGCCTGGATAAGGTGATGATGGGCACGTAGAGTTTAAATTACCTAAAATATGTACATCTAATAATCCTACAATAGCTTCTGTGTTTGAAAATTGTTAAGCATTTAATATCCCCATATATAAATTCCCCTATTCAAGTTAGAAAGAAGAAATCTGAACAGCTTAGGAAAAAGAATGTTCAGACGCTGTGACTTGACCAGAAACAACATTTTAGAAGGTATTGAGCATGTATGTTAACGAAAATGATGTGTGCCCTGATCACAGAGTGAGTAATAATAATAAACTTTTAAGAGAATCAAGAAGGTTACACAAAGATGTATGCATTGTTATTGAAAATGGGCAGAATTACTACATTCCTTGTAGGTAGGGCAGTTGCTCTTCCTTTGAAGGCAATCTTGGCATGAACAACAACAACAAAAAAAAACTGAGAACAATCTTGAAGAATTAGTGCAACTTAAATTTTATGTTTTGGAAAACATTAAGGGGGATTTTTTTCTTTCATAACACCCATCTAAACAGCTCAATGTTTCTCTTGTTTCCCCTGTTATCCCAATGTTCCACTCTGCCCGTAATCTCTTTTTCTTTCCCCCCAAATGTGCCTATCATTTCTACAGGACAGGCTTTGGTCTTTCTTCTTTTTTCTTCCTTACCTTTGTCCCCTAACTGCTGATCTTTCTGAAGAAGTTTCTGATGTTTTCAGTGTAAATCAATTACACTTGTTTCGTTTTTTTCTACTACCTCATGTTCTCTCCTACTTGATTCTGCATAGCAAATGTCCACAGATGGAGTGAACAGTGAAATGTATCTCCTCAGGGATGGGAACAGGCATTGGGAGACTATAGATACTCATAATTTTTCTTGTTTCACAATCTTTGAGAAAATTTTGAAAGTCTTAGGCCAGAATGTTTTAATTGGGATTACATTTTTCTTATGAGTTCTTTATTTCTTAAAATCTTTATATTGAAGCTGTGTGTTTTTCTAAGAAAATGCATATTGTATTCAAAACAGTGTAGTACTAGGATAAAAGCAGATACATTGGTCAATGGAATAGGACAGAAAGCACAGAAGTAAACCCAAGTATTTATAAACGGTTGATATTCAACAAAGAGATAAAGAAGGCACATGTGAAAAAGGCAATCTCTTTAATATATGGTGTTGGGAGAACTGGATATCTACATGCAGAAGAGTGTAATTGAACCTTTATCTCAAAATGGATGGAGGGCTTAAATATAAGACCTAAAACTATTCAGCTAGAAGAAGACATAGGGGGCAAGCCCTACAACATTGGCCTTGGCAATAATTTCTTGAGATAAGACTCCAAAGCACAGAAAATCAAAGCAAATACAGATAAATGGGATTGCATCAAAATAAAAAGCTTCTGCACCTCAAGGCAACCACAGAGGGAAGAAACAACCCTGGATTATCAGGCAATTTCTGCAAGCCACCCTCTGATCAAAGCATAATTTCTAAAATAAAGAAGGAAATTAGACAATAGGAAAAAGAAAACAAATGAGAAAGTAGGCAAAGGATTTGAAGAAACATTTCTGAAAAGAAGAAATATGAATGGCCAATTGATAAATAAAAATGCTCAACATCTCTGATCATCAGGAAAATGCAAACTAAAGCCACATGGAGATCATGTCGTATCTATCAGAATGGCCATTGTATAAAAAGATGAATGTTAATAACTTGGCAAGGATGTGGTAAAAAGGGCATCCTTGAACAGTGTTGAGGATGTAAAGTAGTACAGCTGTTTTGGGATGTTCCTAAAAAAACCCCAAATAAAACTTACCAGCACCCCCACTTCTGGGTATATATTCAAGGAGATTGAAATTGGTGTGTTGAAGAAATACCTCCCATTTTCATTGCAGTATTATTTACAATAACCAAAACGTAGGAGCAAACAAAATGTCCATCAAAGGATAAGTGGATAAATAAAATGTGGAATACACACCTAAGGAAATACTATATAGCAAAAAAAGGAAGGAAATTCTATCATCTATGATAAAATGAATGGAATGAATGGGACTGAAGTGCATATGATAAATAAAAAAGCCAGGCATGGAAAAACCCTGTGCAATCTCATCTAATTTGAGGAATCTAAAAATGTGGATCTCACAGCAACAGAGAATAGGTTCTCAGGCCTGGGTAGGGAGGTGAAGAGGGGCAAAGACACCGGGAAAAGAAGATGTTGATCAAAGAATACAAAATCTCAGACTAGAAGAATAAATTTTAGTTTTGCATTGCAATCCATGGTGACCACAGTTGTTAATATGGTATTGTGTATTTTAGAGTTGCTGTTTAAGAAAAGATATTTAATGTTCTCATCACAAAAATGTGATGCTAAGTTGGTGAAGTGATGGATATATAAATTACTTTGGATTTTTCTACAATGTGTATATAAATCAAAACATTACATTGTATTCCATAAATATCCATAACTATTCTATGTCAATTAAAAATAAGAGAACTAGGGGCTGGGATTGTGGCTCAGTGGTAGAGCGCTCGCCTAGCATGGGCGGGACCTGGGTTCCATCCTCAGCACCACATAAAAATAAAGGCATGTGTTGTGTCCATCTACACCTAAAAAATAAATAAATATTTTTAAAAAATAAAAAAATAAGAGAACTAGAATAAAACCAAGTAAAATCAACAGAGTTAAATAAAATCGGTAGGTTCAATATAATTTCATTCATTCCTCTCATCTAACAGTGAATCCTAGAGACGTATATGAAGACCCACATTCTTGAAATATCATATCATTGTTAAGCAGTCAGTTAGAATGAACCTGGAGAAGAGATATAGGATCAGTACCTTGATTACCTAAAAAAATATGTTTCTATCAGTTAAAGGCAGAATAAAAAGAAATGATCTTATAATTTTTACTAGAGAATTAAACTAGATATGAGAAATCTTTTTTACTTAAGATCTTTATTTAACAATCTAATGTAGATATTTTTTTTCTAGCCATCTTATGAAATCCTCTTGCTCACTTTTTTTCTTCATTTCTAGGCTAGAATAAACCCACATTACTTCAGGTAGATGTGAAGGTCCTCTTGAAGATCTCCACAGGGAGATCCCAAGTCTCCTCATTCCTACACTTTATCAGTGGCCTGATGTTTTACTAGCAGGAATGTAGATGCATATGAGGTTTTCACTGTTTCATGGAGATGAGAGGCAGCTGTGTGACACTTCACACTTTTGCATCCTGGAGATTGTCACTGCAGCTCGTCTACAATCTTTCCTCTAGGGATCTCTACCTTCCTCCTCAGTACCTTCATATCTGCCTTGGGATTCTGTAAATATCTCCACCAACAGAGGTAGAGGTAGCTGGCTCTTTTGCTTGTGTGTGTGTACATGTATATGCACATCACATAATTATAGCAAATATTCATTGTTTATCTGAAGATCAAATTTAACTTACTTTTACTAGAATTTGGAGTAAAAGAGATGCTTGCTATATCATAGAAGAAAACTTAGCTGAGTGTGTCTTGTTTTGTAGAAAGCAGAACTTGTAAGTAATGAACATTGATATTTAATGGAGGAGATTTCTAAGTATTGTTGAAGATAGAGCGTGGTTTCTTCTTACTTGCTTATAGTAAAATGTGACAGAAAAGAGACAGATTGAAGGAAGTACTCCAAATAGAAAGCAACAAGTACTTAATAATTTGGGAACTTCTCAGCATATTTAGATTGCAAGGATACTACAAGTAAGAGATTTAATGTCAGGAAACATTAAGTCTTCTGGAGAGGAATATAAGGGTATGGCTGGAAAATCTTTCATTAATTCTTTTTTTTTTTTTTTGGCTTAAACAACAGAAATTTATTTCTCACAGTCCCAGAGGCTGGCAAGTTCAAGATCAAGGTACCGGCCAATACAGTTCCACATGAAGCCCCTTCCTGGCTTGCAGAGGGTCACCTCACTGTGTCCCAAGAGCTGGAAAGAAAGAGCTCTGGTCTCTTCCTCCTGTCATAAAGACAGTAATGCCATTGCAAGGGCCCTGTTCTCATGACCTCAGTCTACCCAGGCACCTCCCAAAGGCCCACCTCCAAATACCATCAAATTGGGGGTTAAAATTTCAATGCGAATGGCATGAGCGTTCAGCTGTAATGCTTTCCAATTTCTTTATTTCCATTTTTTTTTAAATTTTCATCTGTTTACCCAATTTATTTATTTTTTTAAAATTTTTTATTGTTGGTTGTTCAAAAAATTACATAGTTCTTGATATATCATATTTCACACTTTGATTCAAGTGGGTTATGAACTCCCATTTTTACCCCGTATACAGATTGCAGAATCACATCAGTTACACATCCATTGATTTACATATTGCCATACTAGTGTCTGTTGTATTCTGCTGCCTTTCCTATCCTCTACTATCCCCCCTCCCCTCCCCTCCCCTCTTCTCTCTCTACTCATTAATTCTTGGTAAAGATCAAAAGGCTAAAATATTCCATCATATAGAGATGAAATTATACATGTGTCTCCGGGATCTCCAAAACCATCTCAGGGGAAAAAAAAAAAAAAAAAAACCTGCAGATGAGATTATCTAGAAGAACCTTAAAAGGAGTTTCTTGTCTAGTGGAGTGAATCCTGGAGACATATATGAAAGTCCCACAACATTCTTGGGATACAATATCACCACACACATTGTCAGCTTGGACTAAAAGGGAAACAGGAAGAAATGAAAGACGGCTATCAAACTCCAGAAGTTCCTTGTGCAGGAAACAAGCTTATAAATTGCTCAGTCATAAAGGTGTTCTGCCTTTCATGAGGAAGGAAGTTTGGATCAGATGACTGAACTGTTGGCATAGAATTCAGAGTCTCATTTGCAGAAGGTGGAGCTGAAGGCCCAGAAGGAATCGCCCCTATGTCTCCAGAGCTGCAAGACATAGGGATAATTCCAAGGACTTGAAACCGAGGGAATTTTTCCCAGTTGGATCTCAGTTTTGCTTGGGACCAGTGTTTCTTTTCTTCTTTGTATTCTTCCCCCAACCTTTGAATAGAAGCGACTACATCTGTTATCATACGTCTGTCCCATCATTGTATTTTGGGATCACTTGTTTTGTAGTTTCACAGGTCCACAGATGGAGAGGAATTTTGCCCCAGATGGTTCATACCAAGATTATCATCCATATATGATTTATAGAATGAAACTTAGGAATTTTGATGATATTCAGATGAGATTTTTGAATTGCATTGATGCTATAATGAGTTGAAACTTTTGGAGATATTGGGACTGAGTGAATGTATTTTTACAAGTGGAATAGGTAGGAAATTTTGGATGGCCAGAGAATAGATTATTATTGGCTAAATAATGACCCTTGCAGTTGTTCATGTCTCAGTCCTCAGAACGTGTGAATATTTTGACTTATATGGAAACAGGGACTATGCAGGTGTGATTAATCATCTTGAAATGAGATTGTTTTGTATTGTCCAGATGGACTGATATCATCACCCTTGTAACAGGAAGAATGTAAAGAGAGAAGCAGAATTCAGCAGAGAAGATGCTATTCTGCTGGGTTTAAAGGTAGAGCAAGTTGTCCTGAGCCTAGGAATATAAGGTGGAATATAAGACAGGGAAACATTCTCTCCTAGGTTCCCCAAATCCCCAAATTCCCATTTTAGACTTCTAACTTCCAGAGCTCTAAGACAATAAATTTGTGTTGTTTTGGGCCATTATGTTTTTAGTTCTTTGCCACTGTCACAATAGGAACTTGACATAGCCAGTATTCTGTCTTTAATGTAGCAACCCTAGTTCTTCTTTCATTAGATACCTATCATGGACCACAGGTTTCCTGTGCATTGGCACACTTAATAGATTTCAAAATCTTGTGAAGTTGTGACACTTTTGCAGATGGAAAAAAAATGAAAATCACAGCTGATAGTAGCAGAATTTAATTTGAACCCAGGTCTAAGAGACTGTAAAACCCCTCCTTCTCTTTTTCCTTTCTTCCTTCTTCCCTTACTCATCCCCTTTCCCCTTCTACTCATCATTTACCAGGACAGTTTTGAACATGAAGAATCCACTTCTGGGGCAAAGTCGATTTGATCCAACAAGTTGCCTTTCCTTATGTATAGAGATAACCTCTGTTTATGGACTTATTTTTTCCCATCCAAAGTATATCCTAATATAAATGAATGAGCTTCTGAATAAATAAACTTTCTACTGCAGTCAAAAGGAATATTCAAAAGACTATACTTTATAGCTCAAATACACTTTCTTCAATGCCAAAATGGTCTGCTTACTCTGACCAGGCAAAGGCAAGAGTCCAAGTGTTATAAATTTCAACAAATGAGCCCAAACAGTGAGTTTCTTTAGAAGATTAGATAATAAGGCACAAAAGCTCTGCAGTCAGGTGGATAGAGAAGCACATTGCCTGTTTTTATTAGCAGCTTTCTTGTCTGTTTTTCTTTGAATGAATGAACATCCTAATAGCTCAGGGGGAAGCTGCAAACTCAGATCTCTGGTAACCAGACTGGTGGTGGGGATGGCCAACTGCACATATTGCAATCTCTTCATTTTCAACCTGAAATAATTCTACCACCCTCTATGTCCCAACCTCCTCTGAAAATACCACAGAGAGTTTCCTGCAGACTGAAGATATTATCTGTTCTTCTATCTGTCAGTTGACCAGCAAAGAACATCTGGCAGAGCAGCTGGAGGGTGTCACGTGCAATATGGTTGGGGGCCAGGAACAGCTTACTGGACACCAAGGGAAAGGGGTAAATTGCATACTAGACTTTTCCACAGAGCAAATTTGCTAGGAACTCATTATCATTTTTCAAAGGCAAGCAGCTTCCCATTTTTTTGCTGGTTCCTTACACTGTATCAGTTAATTATGGAAAGCTCTGAGCACAAGGCTTATGATTAAGTGCTCCATGAATGCTAGTTATTCTTACTTTTTTTTTTTTTGCTCTGTTATTATTTACAACAGGACTGTTCCCTCAGCACTGAATGTGGTCACTGAATATTCCAGAGTCCAATTGTGTGGCTGAATTGTGAGCTTTTGTGGGTAGTCAGGCAATAGAGTTAATGGGTCAATTAGTATTTATGCTGTTCAAGTGATTTAGACAGCACATTTTAAAAAATGTTTCAATTGCATCTTTTTACTTCTTTTTTATTTGTTATTTTTAGTTATGCATGACAGTAGAATGTTTTTTGACATATCACGCAAACATTGAGTATAACTTCCCATTTTTGTGGTTGTACACGATGTGGAGATCCACTGGTCATGTATTCATATATGAACATAGGAAAATTATGTCCAATTCATTCTACTGTCTTTCCCATTCCCATCCCCCTCCCTTACCTGGGTTCAAATTAAGTTTCCTTAGATGATTAAATAAGATAATAAGGCCAAAGAAAGCTCCAAAACCATCTCATTTGGGGCTCTCTTGTTTTGTAGTTTCCCTTTTCCTTACCCCCACTCCACCCTGTCTAATCTAGTAAACCTCCCCTCCCCTATTCCTCCACCCACCTATTGTGAGTCAATATCCACATATCAGAACATTCAGCATTTGGGTTTTTGGGATTGGCTTATTTAATTTAGCATGATAGTCTCCAGTTACATCCATTTACCAGAAAATGCCTTAATTTCATTCTTTATAGCTGAGTAATATTCCATTGTGTATATGTACCACATTTTATTTATCCATTTATCTGTTGAAGGACACCTAGGTTGGTTTCATAACTTAGCTATTGTGAATTGAGCTGCTATAAACATTGATGTGGCTGTATCACTGTAGTATGCTGATTTAAAGTCCTCTGGGTATATGCCAAGAAGTGGGATAACTGGATCAAATGGTGGTTCAATTCCAAGTTTTCTGAGGAATTTCCATACTGCTTTCCAAAGTGGTTGCACCAATTTTCAGTTCCAAATTGAGCAATTATAAATGTACCTTTCCCCCCACATCCTTACCAACACTTATGGTTACTTGTATTCTTGATAATTGCCATTCTGGCTAGAGTGAGATGGAATCTCAGTGTAGTTTTAATTTGCATTTCTCTAAATGCTGGAGATGTTGAACCTTTTTCATATATTTGTTGACTGATCATATTTCTTCTTCTTTGAAGTGTCTGTTCAGTTCCTTTGTCCATTTATTGATTGGGTTATTTATTTATTTATTTTTTGGTGTTAAGTTTTTTGAGTTCTTTGTATACCCTAGAGATTAATATTCTATCTGATGTACAACTGGTAAAGATTGTCTTCCATTCTGTGGGCTCTCTCTTCACATTCTTAATTGTTTCCTTTTAGACAGCACATCTTTGTATGGAATGGTGAGTTCTGTCCTGTGGAAGTCCAAGGTACAGCAAAGAGGAATTGTAACTGGACAGTGTGTTGGTTCTACTTTGAACAGTTGACCTCTAGATGGTAGACCACCAGGACAGCCCCTGTTATGACAAGGTCAGTTCCCTTTTTGCTTCACTGTAACTGGGAAACTATTAGTGAGAGTGGAAAGAGTTAACTTTTTCATCCAAATCAAGTAATTAGAAGAACCACAGCAGACCAGGAGATGTGGGGATAATTATGAAGTTAATATTTTCTTTTCTATTGGAAACGTCTGGATAAATGGTAGTGATGGGATTTCCTTTCAGCCTGTGCTTTCCACAGATTCAGTGTGTTTACTTGAGACTGCATTATTTGCTAAAGGCAAAATAAAGGATGACTTTTTTTTTCTTTTCAGGGAAATGGTTTTGAACTTGGTGTAATGACATTGGGCATATTATTGCTACCTATTAAGAATAGGTACAAATAAAATTACAACTTAACAGACAGAACCAATCTCCACACTTTCAAGTTTTGGGGGGTGCCTGAGAATTGTAGTGGGGGAGGGAGATGGGGGTCATTATGTGTATGTGAGGTGCTTGTCTAAAATGCATATTCCTTGGTTCCACTGCAGAAAATTTAACTTTATAGGTTCAGAATAAGACATTAGAAATTTGCACTTGAGATATAATGAGCTTGGGGCCAAGATGATGAGCCTCATGATGAAGAAGCTTGTTTTACATGGATAGAATTTGATACTAGGATATAAAATACTATGAAAAGTCCCTGTTCCTTAAGAAACATCATTGATTAAATGTTACAGTGAGTAAGAACCCTTTGGCCCCAGTTGTGAAGTGGAGTGTTTAAAAGATAGTATATCCCAGTGGTTATCACAGGGTCTGGGTTCAGTTCCTGTGCCCTCTGTAGATCAGCGCCTCAGTTTCTTCATCTGTAGAGTGAACATGATCACTGCGTCTAACTTCATAGTGTTAATGTGGATTAATGATGCTAGCTAACAACTATAGAGGTTATTTTTTTTTCTTTTTTTTATGTTTTTTTTTTGTTGTTGGTTGTTCAAAACATTACATAGTTCTTGATATATCATATTTCACACTTTGATTCAAGTGGGTTATGAACTCCCATTTTTACCCCGTATACAGATTGCAGAATCACATCAGAGGTTATATTAATATAGAGAAAAATTGTGTGGAATACTTTACATAAATTAGTGTTCATTTAACACAAGAATTCTTAGTAGGTGTGTGTTTTTCTCACTGGATGAATGAGGTTAATTGTTTTTGCACAAAGTCCTGTGATTAGAGAATGACAAGGTTGGGGCTCAGAACCAAGCTGACAGACTCCATGGCCCAGCTTTGTCACCTCCCTTGGTGTCCTTCAAAAAAAAAATTGTGTTAGCTTCTCTCCTTCTTCCTCTCTCTTTCCCTCTATCTTTTAACTCCAGATGAGCCAGGCTTAGTTCTTATTAAGGGTCATTTAGTTAACTGAGTAGTGTTTTCTGGGTGCATAGTCAGGCCCAGGATATAAGATTGGAGAGAGTAGGAATGTGGTCTCCACACAGGTAGCTTTCAGACCAGCTCTTAACATATCTATGTGCTCCAAAGTGACAGCTGTCAGAGAGGAGGGACAAAGCGGCTATGGCTCGGCTTAACCATCTCCATCGATGGGCTTAGGTCTTCTGGAGGGAGAGGGGCTATGCATCCTCCCACTGCCTGCGCCCACCTGAGCAGGGAAAGGTGAAGCTCTTGCTAGCTGCATGCATGGTCTTTCCTGGGGTCTTCTTAGAAGGGACCAAAGCTGAGTGGGGTGAGGCTGAGGGGCCCTGAGGGTGCTAGGGCTGCAACAACAACGTATCACAGACAGGTGGTTTAACAATAGAAATTCATGTTTTTCATGCTCCTGGAGGGTAAAAGTCCAATATCAAAGTAGTGGCAGGGATGATTTCTTTGAGGCTTCTCTTCTTGGCTTTTAGATGACCATCTTATCCCTTTGTCTTCACATGGTCTTTCCTCTGTGTGTGTCTTTCCTCTGTGTGTGTCTGTGTCCCAATCTCCTTGTATAAGGATTTGGTGAGGTTGGATCAGCGCTCATACTTATGAACTCTTTTAACCTCAAGTACCTTTCCAAGGGTTCTGTCTTCAAATTCATTCTGAGGTGCTGGGTGTTAAGACATCAAAGTATGAATGTTTGGAGGACACAGTTCAGTTCATCACAGGCACATGATGACAGCTGCAGTAGCTACTAATTATCGAATGTGCCAGGTCTGTATTCAGCACTTTGCATATATTGTCACATTTAATCCTCGCAGTAACTCTCCAATTCTCTTTAGGACCAGCTCCCTGCTAGGTCCACTGGCATGAACACATTCTCTTTACCACAGGTCCCTTTTCGCTTGTGCAGGGACTGACTATTGCATGCTTGGTGATAAGTTGTCATAAAGCTGCCCTTTGGCTGCTGCTTCCGTGTCTGGTCTTTGATGAGGCTGTGGCTTCCGGACTTGGCTCCTTCTCATTCTATCTCATTCGTCAGTAGCATTGCCCTGCTGGGTGAGAGGTTTCTCCTCAAACACTCATTGGAAAGAGCAGAACTCAGCTTGCTGAGCCCAGCTGAGAGTGTGTGTAGGGGGTTGTGCTTCTGCTTGCCCGCTTTTCTGTCACCTGATCGCTCTGGGAGTAGTGATGCTCTTAATTAAACCAAGATCTGAGGTGCTTAAAATGCAAAATTCACAGGCAAGCTGGCTGATGCCTGAGGCTGAGAAAAAAATGCTCTTTACTTGCAGAACTCTAGATGTGTCACATTAAAAACTCCTTTATTCCCATGGGGCTAGCTCATGGGATGGAAGACTTGGACCCAATGAGGTGAGGGAGCATATTCAGAGCCCGACTCCTCTGCATCTCTCTCACACCATAAGGAGCTTTAGCGCTGCCTTGGTGAGGAGAAAACACAGGGGTTCCATCTGTGGACCTCCTCCTCCCATGTGAGAGTAACCGCAGGTCTAGGAAAGGATGAATGAGCTTCTAGAGGAATCCGCAAGCAAGAAAATTCTGGTTCTTATCAAGGAGACTGAGAACCCAGATGTGAGCCCAGAGATCTCAAGTAGGTCAGGGGGGTTGTAGGTTGCTTGGGAAAACCTCAAAACTGGGAAAAAAAATTAGTACTTACCTTCTGTTGCTCAACATGCAGGTATTCCAACTGCCATTTGACCTCGCTATTCAGGACACGTGACAAAGGACTGTAGACATCTCAGTGTGGTCCTATCATTTAATTCTTCCAATCCACATCCCACTGAAGCCCATTTTGCAGCTGGCAGGTGTCTGCGAGTGTCCACAACACCTCTGCCCTTGCTCCTGGAGTCTGCTGCATGTGTGTTTCCTCATCTGTCACCAGTTAGACTCTCCAGAGCTACTTAAATAACCTCATTCATGCTCTTAGCTCACTTGAACTCCAGGACCCTCTTTGGTCTTTCTGAGATGGAGATTGCTTTGTTGTGTATCTAGAGCAAAATCTCCAAGGTAAGTGAGGTCTGTAGGGAAAAAGCAAGAATTGTGGGTGCAACAGTAGGGGAACTCCACTTCTCATCTCTCTATTTGCTCCTGCTCAACCCAATTGGACTGGCTTTGGCATGGTCTCTGTTTACATCTAGGGTGTTTTTATATCTACTTAGATAAAGGTGTAATTGAGTTGGTCAATTATTAAAAAAAAAAAAAGACACACACTTTGTACAGACCAGCTAGAAGGTAGGGCCCCATTCTAGTGGGCTGTGTTGACAGTTGCTTGGCTTAGAGACAGGAGTTGAATTCCTACTCATGCCCACTTGGAATGCATGTCTTTGTGCAGGGCACATCCTGCTCCACAGTTCAAGGCAGCCTGCCGCAGTCTGGCTGGGCACAAATCACGAGCCACTCAAGCAGGAACAAACTTTATTTCTGAACTCCACCAGCACACTCCACACACGCTCCCGGGGAACTCTCTCTCGAACGCCACCCATGCGGCTCCTCCAGGAACACCACACACCAACCGGAACTCCCTCCCCTGGGCTGCTCACTCTCGAACCTCCAGAACTCAAGGGAACTCCAAAGTAGCGTGTGCCCTATTGCCTGACAGTAAAGGTCAAATATACAATACAATCAATCCAGCATCACAGCAATTATATATAGCTTAACTGAAATCATCATCTCAATGGTTCACTGGGTCACTTTACAACCATTCCCTCTGGCAAATGCCAGGCGTCATTCTGACTGGGCTGTGGCTCTCAACAGCAGCCTTAGATCTTGGTCTGCATGCAGAGGGAGGGATTATGCGCCCTTTGTTTCTTTCCCTCTGCCCCATTTATGTCCTGAATTCCCTCAGCTCTCTTCATTTTCAGCCTCCTGTGCCTTGTGTGCACCTCAGGCCACCCTCCGCACTATGTCACCTTGAAAGTTGTGGTTGCTGAGTGACTTTGCTAGTTGGATGATCAGAAGTGACGGGGATGCAGATCTTTTGTATTTACTGTTCCAAGAACCTGACCATGTGATCAGGAGCAAACCATCAATAGCGTCTCAATGATAGTGTTCAGACTATTTGGGAGACTATGGTTTTCTGATCTGGGGGTTACGGAGTGACACCATTCCTCATGCACAGGATAGAACACCGGGTTGCTGGCCAGGTCTGAGTAATTTCAGCCCTGAGCTTGATCTAACCATGCGCTGTTGACATGCCTGATTACTGTGCCTCCTCCTTGCTGTGTCATTGTGCTTATTCATGATGGTCTGGCTTGACCCCACTTATCCAAATAACTCAAAAAAAAAAAAAAAGAATAAAAGCAGATACAGGATGGTGAAGTACCTCTCTCACTAAAACTGTTTCTGAGTGGATTCTGCTCATTATTCCCACTGCCCTGCTTCTCCAGCAGGTCCCTCCTGGCCTGGTGATACTGCCAGCCTAGATAACCTATGAAGCAGGTCATCTGTACCTTTTGGGCGTTCCTCACCTTGGCAATAGTGGTCTTTTCCTGCACTCTGCGACTGTCCTCCTTTGACACCAGTCTGGGTCTTTTTCATATTCTTACCCATGGGTGAACTAACCTCTAACAGGGTAAACCAAGTGTTTACAGATAATGACTTAAGGTTATAGTTAATGACCTAAAACTCATGGTGTGCTGGCATTTTAAAATGAGGACTTGCCCAAAATAAATGAGGTTATAATCATTGAAAGGGAGGTGGTGTTCTTCTGGCACTTTCCAAAATCAGGATGCCTTCAGTCCTTAGGTTAGGCCTACTTTTCGGTTCTTAAAAACAAGCAGTGAAGTGGAAATTTCGAGATACCTAGAGACCTAGAGGCCAGCGAGTTTGTATCTAATGACACTTTATTCTCTGTTTGTACAGAGCACTCTTTTTATAGAGTGTCGGTCTCTGCATTATCTTTTTTCTCATGATTGGAGTAGAGCTTGTCCCTCTGAATGCTAGTGGCCAGGGTGGGTGAGCAAGGTGTGCCAATTGCAGCTGCCGTTCGCTGCCCTCTTGTCTGTCCACGTACTCCCCTGAGGTGGAGCTGCTGGCAACAAGGACTGTGCTGTTCTGATGTCATCTTAAAAGTTTTAACCATGATGTCCTCTCTGATCTTTTGTAGCACTGTAGCAGGCTGGCATGGCTTTGAACGGAGATTTCTTGCAGAAAACTTACAAGCACGCTGTATCTTCCTGTTACCTTTTGACAATGATGTGTGAGATTTGTCTTTTTGAAGTGAATGCATTAACCAGGTCTTGATGAGCATTACTTGGCTTGAGAACTACACTTAATGGTCACCATCTATTATTTCTATCCCTTTTTTCCCCCAAGCAAGGACAATAATTCACTCAATGTTGGAGTTTCAATGTTTGGAGTTGGGTTGAGGAAGATCATGTAAAAGGAAATTCAACTAAAGTTCTCCTAAAATGAATAAATTCCCTTTGATTTGGAAGGGAGACTTTGCCAGATTTTCTTTATTTAACAATATATGCATACTTTGTTCATTAAATTGAAAGTCTGCTGTATCCCAAGTCATACACTACCGGCTGAGTTCACAAAGATGGAGGTAATGCAGTTTCTCTAGATGAGATTGTACTTTACTGCAAAAGAATCGGTAGTCTGGATGTCTGTGCTTTGTCTTTCTCAGGTGTAAAGTGAGGAGAATAGTTAAACTGCACCATAAAATTTCTATGAGTGTTACATAAGCTACTATTTATTGCAAAGCAATTGGGATACAACCTGGCAGGTAGTAAATGCTCTCCAAGTGGTTTATTGAAATTAATATGATAAGGACATGGATGAGGAATGTGCATATACCCATGGGTGTGAGTAACAAAATCTAGAAACCCAACCACAGACGATAGGCCTGGGGAGACTGTCATGGGAATGGTTTCATCTGGAGCGTGAATGATGGATAAGAATTCGTAATTGTTTTAGTCAGTGTTTTTGTTGCTGCAACTAAAAGATCTGAGCAGAACAATTTTAAAGGAGGAAAAGTTTATTTGAGGGCTCACGGTTTCAGAGGTCTTAGTCCATAGAAAGCTGGCTCCATTCCTTGGGGCTGGAGGTAAGGCTGAACATCATGGCGGAGTGTGTGGCAGAGGGAAGTAGCTCATTTTATGATCAAGAAGCAGAGAGAGAGAGAAAGTCTACTCTCCAGATACAAATATAAACCCAAAGCCACACCCCAATTCTCACCTCCTCCAGCTACAGCCTATCACCTCAGTTCCCACTCAGTTAATCCCTATCAGGGGATTAAATCACTGATTGGGTTAAGACTCTCACAACCCAATCACTTCTCCTCCGAACCTTCTTGTATTGCCTCACACATGAGCTTTTGAGGGATACCTCACATCTAAACCATAACAAGAAGAAGCTGAGGGCAGTTACAGAAACGGAAAAGCACAGCTCTGTGTAACTCACACAGCCCAGCTGGAACATTCTGTGCAGAAGCCTTCCCTGACCAGCCAGTGGAGATTGGGCCCCATCTGCCCTGGTCTTGGTGAAAGGAAAGTGACCACAACACTCGGAGCAACCAAAAAATCTTTATTGCAGCAGTGCAACAAAGAGAAAGGAAAGAAGGAAAGAGAGAGAGAGAAAAGAGAAGAGATGAACAGGGAGAGAGCAAGAGCAAGAGAGAGAGAGCAAGAGAGAGAGAGAGAGAGAGAGAGAGAGAGAGAGAGAGAGCAAGAGTGAAAGAGCAAGAGAGAGGGGGGCCNTGTTAGACCAGGACGCAAGAAAAGACCACTGACTCCAATTAAAATCAAATTAAAGCAAGCTTATTATTTCGACTGGCCTGGCTGCCTCTCCCTCCCAAAACGGCGGGAACAAGACAGCACCCCACCTGAAAGGAAAGTGACCACAACACTCGGAGCAACCAAAAGATCTTTATTGCAGCAGTGCAACAAAGAGAAAGGAAGGAAGGAAAGAGAGAGAGAAAAGAGAAGAGATGAACAGGGAGAGAGCAAGAGCAAAAGAGAGACAGAGAGCGTGCGTAAGAAAGATAAAGAGCAAGAGAGAGAGAGGGCAAGAGAGAGAGAGCAAGAGAGAGGGGGGCCTGGCAGGAGGGAGTTTTTATAGCCCAAATCTAATGGGGCCTCTGGGTCTGCAAGCTGCCTTGTTGGCCCAAGGGGGGGTTAAGTGTTCAGCCTTAAGCAGGGTTGAATGTTCAGACTTGAGGCAAACAGGTGATAAAGGACCAGATAGAGGGGGGTTTGAGTGCGTGGGCTATCTTGCAGCCAACATCTGTTCAGCCTGCCCTGCAGACAACAGAGTTCAGCCTGCTCTGCACCCAACACTTGGCACCTGCCTCTTCCTCATGGTTGTCTCATCACTGTGTAACTGTTTTCCTCTAGTATTCACTCAATGGCATTTGTTGAGTGCTGACTTTGCGTCTGGACTTCTGCCAGGCCCACTGCTCCCAGAAACTCCTAGAAAAATGATGTGGTCTCTCCTGCACCAGGCATTTCTGTAGCACACTGCTTGACTCATTCTAGGAGTTAAAAATTATCAACAAAAGAATTTAGGTACCTATTCAAGAGGTATCATTTTATCCCTGGGGTTTTGATAGCTAAGGAATTGTCCTTAACTGTGAGAAACTCAGGGAAGTAGAGTTTTTTTTTTTTTTTTTTTTTTAAAGAAAGAGAGAGAGAGAAATTTTTTTAATATTTATTTTTTAGTTTTCAGTGGATATAACATCTTTATTTTATTTTTATGTGGTGCTGAGGATTGAACCCAGTGCCCCGCGCGTGCCAGGGAGCGCGCTACCACTTGAGCCACATCCCCAGCCCCAAATGTAGAGCTTTTTGTAAGAGAATAACTGGGTAAAAGAAAAAAAAAAAAGATAGTTCTTGTATTCATCACTTTTGTGATTTCTGTTTTTTTACTCAAACTTATGTATAACTGACTTTTATAAAAATAAAAAGTTCAGAGCATCTCAAAGGAGAAAGAATAATTGAATATTACTCATATCAGTTTGGGATATTTCCCCCCAAGGATGTGTCAGTTAGTTTAACTGAACAAACACATGTGTACAGCTGTTTGGAGCTGTGGGAGCTCATTTGTTTTTGAAGTCCATGCAGAATTTACTTTGCCTCTATCTGTTCCCTCATTGGGGTCATGTTTTAGTCAGTTTTTGTTGTTGTTGTTGCTTGTTTGTTTTTTCAACTTCTGTGACCAGAAGACTTGATAAGAACAATTTAAGAGGAGGAAAAGTCTATGTTAGGGCTTATAGTTTCACAGATCTTAGTTCACAGATGGCCCACTCCATTCTTTGGGACCTGAGGGGGTGCAGAACATCATGGTGAAAGTGTGCGGCAGAGGAAAGCAGCTGGGGACATCACACCAGGAAGAGGGGAGAAAGAGAAAGAGAGAGAGAGAGAGAGAGAGAGAGAGAGAGAGAGAGAGAGAGAGAGAGCGCTCTGCTCAACTAGAACAAAATAAAAACCCCAAAGGCCCACCCCCAGGGATCTACCTCCTCCAGTCACATCCTACTTGCTTAATGCATGTTCCTCTGACTTACTCCTCTTTATTCCACTGTGAGCCCCCGTCACCATCTGTTCCCCACAACTTCCATATCTGGGATCATGGGCAGGTAGTGACTTGGCTTCTGTAACTTTAGGATCTCAGGAACTAGAAAATTCTGGGAGAGATCCATACCATCTAATTCTCTCCAGTTTGTAACATCCTGGTGGTTTGGAAAATACCAAACTATGGAGGGAAATATCAAATGAATGAATCCTGATATGGATTCATTCCATATCAGGATTCATTCATTCACCAAATATTCCTTAGGCCAGATGTGGTGCAAACTATTGGCAATGGAGCCATAGTTGCTGGCCTCAGAGTGTTTACCCTTTAGTGGGGAGACTCATGTAAACAGGCAGTATATGGTAGAAATGTGTTGCATGTAAAAGAAGAGAAGATCCTAGGTGCCAGAGATGGGGCCAGCAAAGAGCTTAGGGAAGGTTACTAGAAGTGGGACTGATGTAACAGTCCAGTCTTGAAGGGCATTGGCCTGACAAGGTAAGTCGGGCATGCCTGGCCCAGGAAATGGTACCTGCAAAAAGCCACAGAAGCTTGGATGTGTGACCTCATCATGAAAATGTACTGAATTCTGTCCAGAGTTAAGGTTCCTCAGGGGAGCAACAACAAAGGTGCCACAGAAGTCATGAAGGGCCTTGGCCACTGTGCTCAGTTACAAAGAATCCTGGAAGAATACATCAGTGACAAGAGTGGGGATCACACAGCATGTGATTAGATGTGTAATTTCTAAAGCTTCCTGACAGCAAGGTAGGGCATATGGGGTGGTATGTATGGGAAATTGGACGTGAGAAATGCTAGAGGCAAGATATATCCTGTAAGGATAGGATTTTAATAATTTCCCTAGGAAGTTAAAAGGATGTACAGTAGGCAGCAGTGTTAAGAGTGGGAGAAGAAAATGGCGGGAGAGATTTCTATGCTTTCCATATAGAATTGACAGAGTTCAGTGATGGGGTACAGGAAAGAGGAAGGGGCCTCTGAGGACTCCCTGGTTTCTAACTTGTGTAGTCATATTTGGTGGTGTTATGGTTTGGATATGAGATGTCCTCCAAAAGTTCATGCAGGAATATTCCAAGGTGAGATAATTGGATTATAAGAGCTATGACCTAATAAGTCCATCCTAGATTGAATGGACTGACTGGGTATTAACTGTAGCAGGTGGGTGTGGCTGGGGAGTTGGGTCACTGGGGACATTTCTGGAAAGAAGCATCTTCCCTGTAGGGCCCTTTCCTCTCTCTCTCTCTCTGCTTCTTAGCTGCCTTGAGAGAAGTATCTTCTTTCTACCAGGCCCTTCTCCCATGATGTGCTGCTTCACCTTGGACCCAGAACAATGGAGTTGACCATACATGGACTGAGATCTCTGAAACCAGGAAGACCCAAACAGACTTTTTGTTTTTGTTGGGTGTTTTGGTCACAACAAGGAAAAGCTGACTAAAACAGGTGATATTCACAGTGAGAGAATGGAGAGGCGGAAAAACTGGTTTAGAAGGAAATAAAGTTTCAGTTTGGGATGTACTAGTTTGAAATATCAGTGGGATATGCATGGAGAAATGCTTATAATCCCCTGAATAAATTGATTCAAAGGAGGGTGAAGAGTACTGAGAACCAGCTCATATTGTTGCCTTGCATGTGGTGCCATCAATCAGGGACCCTGTGAAGATGAGATGTAAATGGTTTGTGTGTATAAATTCATATGATTTTTTTGTTTACATTTACAAGGTATAAATAAATATATGGGAAATAAAGGGAAAAAAAGTATTTTGTTAGGCAACTTGTTTTGAGTTTTGGTTCATAATACGTGGGCTGAGGTCGCCAAAGACACCTCAAGGTCCCTTCCCCATGCAGTGGTTCTGTGAGACCTGGATGAACAAAGGGAGGCATTTTGAAGCGAGGCTCTATTTCACAATTATAACTATAGGACAACAGAGAAATCAGACTTTGAGCTGATCTAGCAGCTTTGCCCTCCCCTCCCATTTAAGCTTTCATTGAATTTGGAAATCATATCTTTCTTTATCTGGGTCAAGGACTTGAGAAGAAAAGGCTAAGTGAGCTCAGTTCAAAACAGCATGTTCAGATGTTTGCATTAATCCCCTTCAGCCACTCACCCAAAGAAAGTAGAAAGGAAGACAAAAATAAAGTTCTTCTGAAAAAGATGGTGACCTGCCCCTCCTCTATTTACTTTCAATATAAATATTGCGATTATTTGGAACCCAACCAGGTCTCTTGGTAAGTAGGTAACTGGCATTCACTATTTTCGATGTCATAGCTATTGAATCCCCCTTCCCTCAGAACCAACACTCCTTGGGAAAATAATCAAATATTCTTGGTATTTTGATTTCTTTCAGTTGGTCACAACCTGGTAAAGGTACTATAAGTACATCAACCATTTAAAAGTATATATATCAAGCAGGACCATTTGATTAATTAATAATAGCATAGGGTAAAAATATTCATTTTCAAGGGAAAATTCAGATAAGAATATAGGAAAATTTCTCCCATAATAGTAATCAGCCATCTAAATTTAAGCAAAACTGAAGGTGGATATAAAAGTGCATTCAATTACAAAAACTTTTTTTTTTTGCTACAACTTTGATGCTGCAAGGTATTTGATAATTTTTTCCCCACCGTTATGATCTAGTCAGTGGCAACGTACACAATGATATAATAGTTTTGTAAATAACAAAAAAGTAGGCTTCAAGAGGCATAAAAATGGTCTCCCTTTTTGATTCAGCAATCCTACTCCTCTGAAATTTATTTTAAGAAAATAGTTTAATAGAAAAGTAACACCTACATACTTGAAAATTTCACTGTAGTGTTCTTTATAAAGAACAAATAGAAAACATTATAAAGCGCTCAAGTGAATCTAAATTTGGTTTAGCCAATTGTGGGACTTGTCCCAAAATGATGTTAAAATTATTAAAATTTGTAATCTTTAAGACTATATAGAAACAGGGAAACAGTTTAATGAATACTCAGGAAGGAAAAAATGCAGAACATGAAATGAATGTATCATGAAATGAATTGCTCCTCAATATAGAATTGCTACATCCTGATAAACCCATCATAAACTGAAAATGTCAGAAATCAAAAATGCATTAAATACATCTTCCCTTCAGAACATGTCAGTCTTCACCAGCCATCTCATCCTCAGCCCTGTCATATTGACATAAATTAACCATTGACCTCCTGGACAAATATTTCAGTAAAAACCAACACAAAAGGCTTATAGATATTATTATACAAATGCATATTAAATAGCAGAAGAAATTTAATGAATTTGCATAGATATTATAGCAGTGTCTCCATTGCTTTTGAGCCATGGATTATACGAGGAACACATCTAGATCTAGAATGTCTGTCTCAAAATAAAAAAATAAAAAGGGCTGGGGATGTGGCTCAGTAGTTAAATGCCCCTGGGTTAGATCCCCAGGGATTGAAACAAACCAACAAAAACCCTCTCAACATTGAATTCAAATCTTGCATTCCCTAATTAAGCCAAATTGTGGAGACAACTTTGACTGTGGGCTTTAGGTGGTGGGTAAGATATTGAGAGGATCTGGTCCAGAGATATCAGGTGTTAGATATTGTTGGCAGTCTTCTGGGGAGCACTAAGGAGGTGCAGCCTCTAGGAAAGACTCAAAAGGGAGTGAGACAGAGTCAGCTCCAATGGGATCAAAAGACAGAATAGTGGAATCACCAGGAACAAAGATCTCCGTGGGTGTTTGCAGAGGAAGAAGGAGTAGGTGTCTTCCATAGCCACTGTTCCCAGTGGCTTTGATGAAGATGGTAGGCATGGGTAAGGATTCAATGTGAATGAGTTTTCAAGAGCTCTGTTTGACGACATCATTGAATGGGGCCTGCCAATCATTTCTTCTGAGTCTTAGAAAATTCTGAGGAATTGTGGATGTCCCTGGAAACAGTAGTTATTTACAAAGCCTACAATTATCAGTAAGTAATTGTTACCTATAAAGCCATCTGCTCCAACTGGAAATGTCCTTAATCTCACCTCTTGAATTGATCTCTTCCTGAGTTGCAGCCAGAGATGCCAAGTTGCTCTTTTTACCTTTCAAGAGAAGTTCCAGGTAGGAAAAATTGGTTTCTATTTTAGTTCAGGATCTGGAAATAGGCAGATAAATGGGATGGTACAGGAGGAGGTTGGGCTGAGGAAGTATCTGCCCCTGGCTGGCTTCTCCATTTGATTGCGATGGGCATTGGGTTTCATTCCTATGAAATGGCGCTAACACTGTATTTGTTTAATCATGGTACTCTGAAGTTGACTGGATGTTTGCAAAGTATTTTAAGCACCTTGGAAAAGTGGCATTATTTGTGTACAAAATATTGCTAAATATGTCTCATATAATTCAGAGAAAGGTTCAGCTGACTTTTCTTTCTTTGGTTTGCTGATTTAGAAGTTTTTTTTCTTCAAAGTAGAAATAATTCCTTTGCTTAAATGTAGCTCTGGGCACAGTTACAAATTTTCAGCATGTTTTTGGCTTCTAATACTCTATATCAGCTATTTAGCAATATGGCATTTTTGTTGATTTTTTTCCTAATGCAAAATGTTATATGTTAAATGATCTTCCTGCTTATAAAAGATGGTTACCGTTAATAATGCTGCTAATACTGGAACTTAAAATAGCTTTGCTTATATCTAAGTAGATGGGAAGGCAGAGCTAACACTGTGTATTTTAATAAATATTAGTTGAATGGAAGCAAGCAATTGAGTAGAGCATTTTATCTCTTGACCCTGGGGATATTAAGTACCCTGTTTGCATCCATATCTGGTAATGTACTGAGTTAGTTCCTAATAACATTAATGTACAATTTATATACCATTATACAAACTATAGGGCACAGCAACATCACTCCCTAATTCCCTATTCCTTCCTTACATAGATATTAAGTACCAATTATATGCCAGGAACTTACTGGCATCAGTCTTTCAATGCCTGATGTTCTCATGAGATGCAAATGATTATTGATTTTTAAAATAGTGACACTTGGAATTCATGGTTCAATCACTTTACTGGAGTCAATCATTACTGAACATTTACTGTATATTACACTCATAATATTCTACAGAAGCAGATATCAGATATTAATCTTAAGATTTGTAAAATGAATAGAGGGCTATAAAAATGTCATGAATATATCCATGAAAATGTCCACTGTTGGATAGATAAGTGCAGCACAAACAATGTGGTGTAAAAGATGTACTGACTATTCCATTCTAATAATTCTTCTTTTAAAAAAATTATTTATTTTTTAAATTGCTTTTATTTTTTTAAATACATGACAGCGGAATGTATCACAATTCTAATAATTCTTTGAAGATGAAAAAATCTGATTTCTTATTTCAGGATCCAGGGAGCAGGTTTTACTTATTTTGAGATAAAATAACATACCTTCAACATTTTTATTTGCCTCTGCATTTATACAATTTTCCTATACCTCTTCCTCATTAAATATCTCTCTCCATCAAATTTGAAATACTTGACCTCAAATAATTTATCAAGCTCATTCTTCATTTGATATCCAGTTCTGGATATCACATGAAGTACACTCAATAGATACTATTCCTCTTCTCTAAATATTAACATTTCTTTCATAATCAACTACTAAAATGTGATTTTTAAAATCCCATGAAATAATGTTGAGGATATGAAAATGTAGTCCTTCTCACTATATATATATATATATATATATATATATATATATATATGATATATGTATATACATGCACACACACACATATATATATATCAAAATATGTATTAAAAATTGGATGAAATGCAGTGATGTTTGGTTCTTGTGGAAGAAAATAAAAAGTATTTGCCTTCAAATAGCATTTAATTAATTTGGGAAAATCAGGTCCTGCACATTTTGGTGGCTAAATCATTCTGATGTCAAAATAATTATACGTCGTTTTAAGATAAGAAATGTTTCAAGGCAGGGCAATGTGTTCCTCAAAATAGTCACACAGGGCTGGGGATATAGCTCAGTTGGTAGAGAGGTAGCCTCAAATGCACAAGGCCCTGGGATCAATCCCCAGCACCACAAAACAAAAACAACAACAACAACAAAAATAGACAGTGGTGACAACGAGAGTTCAGAGCTGAGCTAGATGCCCTACGAGCTGTCACTATGAATCATCAGTGGGAGGTGAGAGTTCAGATTCTTAAAGGATACGTCCAAAAAACAGGTGAAATTTGGGAACACCTTCTAGCTACAGTGAGTAGTGTGAGCAGAGCTGAGCAGGCCTAGTGTTGTAGCCAAGTTGAGAAAAACTTTCAGGTGAAAGGGAGAGGGAAAGGTAAGATGGCAGGTGAGAACCAGGTGGAGAGGGGACTCATATACTTAAGTGGGAAATATTGTCTTTATTTTTTTAATGCTGGAAAACCTAGTAATGACCATGACTGATTATGAATGATTATGATCAATCACTGGCTACAAAGTGCAGGAGTTTAATAACTGACGTTTTTAAAGAGAAAAGCATGAAATACAGCTACTTATTCAGCTTTTCATCTTTGTGTTTCAAAAAAATACCAGTACAGCGTATGTTCCAGAATAGAATATGTCATATGCAGGCAGTACACAGTCTCATTATTTGTGTTCATGGATAGTTCATATTTTACTATGTCCTTTTTTAAGTTAGCACAGTAGATCTAAAGAGAAAGTTGGTCCAAAGTCTGTGCAAGAGGTTCGTAAGTCATCCAAGAAGAAATAGTCATTCACTGGCTTCTCTTAATTTAAAGATAAGCCCATGACATTACTTTGACATTGACACTGATAAGGACCAATATTGTTAAGAAGAGCCAAGTGTCCCAGAATTGATTTGTTTAAAGATGTTTCATGAGTTTGTCAACTCATTAATTTATTCACCTCATTCATTTATTTATGTACAAGTCAACTATTTATGGTATGTTTCAGGCCCTATAAATATATCATGACTGGGATTTTGCCTACATATTAATGAAGGAGTTGTGATTCAGTACCTCAAAATAATTATTTAAGAGATAACTACTAAATATAGAGTTTATCCTTGGAAATATTAATATGCACATTCTAGTGAAGTAGTGGAGGGAAGATTATAGTGACTTCTGAGATTCTTGAGAAAGATTGCTGGGAGCCATGCTTTCTCTGTTTGTGGCTGGGGGAATGGTGAGCTGGCTGGATGCCAGCATCTTGTGTTCATCTTTGAATCCCTAGAAGGTAGCTCAAGTACACAGTAGAGGCACGTTGGATGTTTATCAAACTGAACGAATATGAGAGGTATGTGAACTGTCTGGAAAGATTGGAAGTTCTTACTCAGGGGCCCTCTACACATGTTAAACACTGCAATGCACAAAACAAAAGCAAGCCTGGATCAGGTTCTGAACTGAAGGATCCAGATGATGTTATAGAAATTGGGACTGAATGCCAGGAACCCTTTACTTCCCTCTATTCTGAAATCCAAATCAGGTAGTATAGATGTTTTATAAAAGGATAAAGTTTATGTTTAAGTATTCAACCAAATAAAAGGCTATTTAATTCTAAGACATCTGACATGAGTCCCTGAATTCTCTTTCATCCCACTCTCCGCCCCGCCCACCTTGCACCTTAGAAATACTAGTTGTGGATAAGGGCAGCTGTGATGACAGCCTCTGTTTGGCAGTTGGCTGGTGCGCCACTGGGGCTGGAGGGAGGTGGAAATGTCTCCACCATGGCCATGAACGTCATTGCTCTGTGGAAGGGAATGTGTACAGAGCTGGTCAGTTCTCAGGACCCTAAGTGTCCTCACCTACTTACTACCAGTTTGGCATATAGTTTGATATTGAGTATATCACTACCTGAAGACCCTTCTAGACTTGAATTTGAGGTGGAACAAGAGAGTGAGAATTGAGGCAGAAATTTCTGAATTGATGTTTGTGGGTCTGGGATGGCAGGGGTCATGCAGAGATCAGGTGTGTTCCAGCACAAAGGTGATTCATCAACAATAGATAAATAAACTGAGGGCTAAAATGACCCAGATGAGAAGAAAGACTTCTCTACACAAACTTGCAGAGATCAGATGACCTAGTAGTTTCTGAGTCTTATCTCTCCACAAGTTGCCTCCTCTGGGTGTTCAGTGGACAAATAGTATGCCTCTATTTCCAAGGTAGAATGGGCTCTGTCTCCCTTATTGTTTGCTTTGTAGTCCCCACCTTCCATTTTGTGTTCCCTTGGCTTTTTAAATGTTGAGTCCCTACAGGAGCATGGTGGGTATCCTGTCTATCCACTTTCCCTAGAACAAGTGTACAACACAGAACCTCGCATGGCTATGGTATCCTTAACCTACTAGCACAGAATGCCTTCTCTCGACTCCAGCCACTTTTTATCCAAATTGTAGAGCCCTTACTAAGTTTAGGAGGATATCAAAACTTGTTTTATAAAGTAACTTCTGAGGTCCCCATTGTTTAGGCTACCCTTCTGCCACAGTGATTCTCTATATTCCAGCCAACGGATGCCAATAAAAAGAAGGGATTCAAAGAGAGACTTTTGATCTTGATCCTCATCCTTTCAGATAGAGAAACCCACTTGTCTTTTATTCCACTCCCCTAACTAGGCAGACATAAGTAAGGAACACAGAAGAGGGACACCTATGCACTATGAGTTGAGGTGCTTGAAGAAAAACGCCTCCCAATTAAAGCAAATCTAAATTGAACTTAGTTTCTTAGAATTGGTATATAGGTTTGCTAGGGCTGCCATAATAAAATGCCAGAGACTTGGTGGCTTAACAGCAAAATTTTATCTTTTCATAGTTCTAGAGGCTGGAAGTTAAGATCCAGGCATTGGGAAGTTTAATTTCTCCTGAGGTCTGTGTCCTTGGCTGGTACAGCCCTGGTGTCTCTTCTTCTTATAAAAACACCAGTCATACATCGTTATCACCTCATTTAACTTTAATTTTCTCTTTAAAGGGCCTCTACCAGTGCTATCACATTCTAACATATTGGGCATTTAAGGCTTCAATATGTGAATCCAGGGTAGGAGGGTAATTGGGAACAAATCCATAATAGCTGGATTTAGTTTGCTTTATTCACTTTTAACAATGACCAAAAAGGAAACCATCAAAACCACATTGTTTCCATACATTAATACTTATGAACTTTTGTTGAGGTTCTCAAAATAAAAAGAGCTATTACTCATTTTTAATTCACCCCAACTATAAATTATAGACCACAAGTAAAATTTCATCATTTTTAAAATAAAGAATCAGAGACGGCTTCTCTTACATACCATCCCACTTAAATCCTCCCAAGTGCTTCTTGCAAACTGACCTCCTTTTACCCTTCACATAAAACTCTTACTATGGAACGGGCAGCTAAACACCTTTGATTTGTCATTAATAGCACAAAGCCTAATCTATGAAGTACACTGTTAAACAAATGAGTCTAGACCTAGAGAAAATTGGTCTCAAAACAACACAAGCCCAGACTGTTAACTAAAATGGAAGAACACAGTGTTGGTCTAGGTTGTTAAAAATCAGCGTCATTACACATTTCAGATATTGGAAACCTTATGTAGAATAGCAAAGATATCAGTTACTAAACAAAGCTTCTAGAGGCTGATGGATGACATGAAATATATTTGTAAATGCTAAGTAAATTATTTTGATAAAATTGTTTTTCACAAATTTCTCCTAATTCTGACAGAGGTGGTCTTCCTTATTATAGTTATATATATCTTAAGTTTCAATGAATCTTTTTAGATTCTTGTCTGTTATTTCTCAAGGATATTGTGAGTTATTCTTTGTACTGTGCATTTTTTTTTTTTTAAAGAGAGAGTGAGAGACAGTGAGAGAGAGGGAGAGAGAGAGAGAATTTTTAATATTTATTTTTTTTTTAGTATTTGGCGGACACAACATCTTTGTTTGTATGTGGTGCTGAGGATCGAACCCGGGCCGCACGCATGCCAGACGAGCACGCTGCCGCTTGAGCCACATCCCCAGCCCTGTACTGTGCATTTTTATCAAATATTTGAGTACTGTACATCATTCAATAATGTATCAAAACACTGAGCTGTGATATCTGGTTATTGAACATTTTTCTAGAATGCCACTGGTGACAACTTATTATTTTTGCAGACAGCAGAGGCCCTCATATTTTTGATTCAGATGATATGATGTTCATTGTGAAAACATAATGGAAAGGATACTAGATTTATTTCTGTAACTCCATGGATATGTCCTTTTGAATTCTAGATTGTAGTCTTTTACTCAAAAATATATAATAAGATAATTCAAGAAATACACTCTAATTTAAACTCAGTATTCAGGATTTGTCATTCATGAAGTACATAACCTGATTTAAAAAAAAATCAATGAATTTGATCATATCTTGGAACCTCATTTCATTCTCTCTGGAGTTGTCATAGCAACAAGGAAACTAGGGTGCTATGGGGAGCTATGATTTCAGACTTCTGCAGTTATTCCTGTGTGTGGTTCAGAGAGAGAAAATAATATCATAGTGTTTAATCCGAAAATTGTATTTAATGTGAATTATACTAGTACAGTGGTCATGGAGGACTCCATTTCTATAAAGTGCCCACCTTTGCCTCTGTACCTAGTAAGCTGGGTTCAGGTTATATCCTGTTTATGTTCCACTTCAGTGATTGGTAGAATTCTTTTTTTTTTATATGAACAGTATCCCATTAGAATCATTTCTTGGGTCTTGAAATAAATAGGATGGATAATATAAGATTAAAACAACCAGATTTATTAAATGGTTCATCAAATATTTACATTACATGTAACATTTTGTACAAATATGAGTCTAGCTTTGATGTGAGCAGCTTGAGGTCTTAGTCCACATTGGTAAGAACTCTGAACCAGACCTTCAATGACTTGCCCTCCAGTTACGGGATAAGATAGTTTCCCCATCCTGCAGGCAAATCCTGATAACTGCTTTTTTCTTACCCTTTTACTTGTTCCTTTTCCTCCCTAAATACCCTCCCCTCACTTGTTCTCTTCCTCCCTCTGATCCTATCCTTCCCTCCCTCCCTC
>NW_025999900.1:1850181-1871943 GCF_001458135.2 Marmota marmota marmota
TCCCTCCCTCCCTTCCTACCTCTTTCCCTTCCTTCCTTCCCTGCTTCCTTCATTTTTCTCTTCAGATGCTTTATTTTGCATATTTATTACCTTGAATTGACTTCTTGCCCTGTACTGCCCCCAATTCCAGGCTCTTCCACTCTTCTAAATAGGCTCAGTTAGCTGTTTCCTCTAAATCCCTCTTCCTCCTCTCCCACCATCCTCTTCTCCTTTCCCTTCAGGCAACAGGACACAAACCCATAGGACAATATGTCCTGTGGCCGCTTGCTTTTTAATGTCAGGTCTCTGCTCAAAGTACATATACTTCTTGTGAAATATGGTAAAGAACCTCAATAAATGCAACAATATTAAATGTAAAGGTGGAAGCAGAGGGGATGTGAAAAATTATACCTCGTAGGAATTAGCAGAAATTATGAAGGTGTTGGTCATTATGAAGTGAAAACAGGGCAGCCTTCTGAGTAAATCATATCTAGATTTCTAAGTGACAAGGGAGCTCTGACAAATATCTGTGTTATATGCATTTAAGACAGAAAAAAAGAACAGATATTTAAGCATATTTTTAACAAAGGTATACGAGAGCATCGAAAGCTATGCTTATATGAATACATCTTTATAAACATTTATAATATTTAAAAGTTTGCCATATCTGAATTGCCCATGTTCAGTTCACAACAAAAATAGATACTTATATTGATTCCCTGAGAACATCTTTCCCAATGAAGGCAAATTTGGAGTTCAAAGCTACCTTTCTTCTTTCTTTCCTTCCTTTCCCCCTTCCTTTCTGCCTTCCTGTCTTCATTTTTCTCTTCAAATGCTTTATTTTGCTATTGAAAATATGTTATTGTTAATTAGATGGACAGAAGAAAAAAGAAATTTTAAAAATTTCTTGCTAAGTGATGTTGGTATTTATGGGTTAAATTTCAGATCTAGCTCAAGACATGGAAAGGAGTCATACTTTGGGGTCACAAGCGTGCAGGCCTATCCCTGTCATTATCCTAAGCATTGATTGGAAGGATTTGTCTCCTTGTTTCCCACATTAAATAATCATAGACCATTGGTATGTCTTTTCAACAGTGAAGTCTTGTGTGTATTTACTGAACGTGTGCTGTGTGGCTGCAGTGAGTGGCACACCTGACATGATGCCACAGGAGATTCAGATACCATTCAGGTGACCCAGACTACAAAATGCACTGAGTGTCAGATGTTTTCACTAAACACAGATGGATGTGCGAAATTTAAGTTGACCGAAGGGCTTGGATGCATGCTAAATTCAAGTCCATGCTGACAGAGAGTTTGAACATCATGCACACATTAAAAATGTCAGCATTTCCAACAGGCACCTGCAAACTCAATAGCTTTTCACCACCAAAAGAATTAAGGCAACTTCCAAAATAAATGTACCTCATTCTGGTCAGCCCAGGTTCCGGCTGTGCTGGTGTGGAGTTGGGGACAAAGGCTTTAATTCTCCACTCTCAGTTCATATACATGTACGAGGACTCACTATTACAGAGTAAGATTGAATGTCTTTCCATATGTTTAAGAACATCTTAAAATATTTTTTTTTTTTTGTTTTTGGATTGTATATGATTCTTCACTGATTTTACTATTAGGATTTTGGTCTTTTCCTCCACAGAATTTCAGGAGTTCCATCTATATTTATGTTATTTTGTTTTTGTAATGTATGTTACAAAGTTCTTTCCTCATATATGTTCTTTTGGCTTATTTTTTAACCTTGCAAAAGTATATATTTTTTAATTTTTGGCAAATTATACAATTGTGGCCACATTTATCAATTTTTAATTTTCTCTGAATTAAAGCTAGGAAACTTTTCCCTATCCCCAGGAATTACAGGAATTCATCCATGTTTTCTTCTGGTATTTTTGTGAACTAAATTTTTTTGCATTTAAATATCTGACCCATTTGAAATTATTCTGTGTATGAAATGAAGTATGGATTTAATTTTCTTTTTTCATAGTATCAGTAAACCCAACACTGCTTATTAAAATTTCCATCCTTGCACCAGTGTTTTGAGTAGTTACCACCATCAGATATATTGAATATGCATTTTGTTCCATATCTGGACTTTTAATTTTTTCTCACTGGTGTTATCGACTCATACACTAGTGGCACACTATTGTAATCATAGAGTTGTTTTAGTGTGTTTTATGTCTGGTAGGCCGTGTTAATATTAGTTTTTTTCAATTGGATTATTCCAGATAGTCTACATAAAATTTGTATTTAATTGTTTAGTATAGATGCATTAGAAAGCTTGCTGGAATTTCCATGGGATGGCATTAAATTTATAACTTAGGGAGAATTGATTTCTTTATAATGTTGACATATTGTCCAAGAACTGGAGATACCTTTACGTTGCTCAAGTCTAATAATAGGTCTTAAAAGTGCTAAGTTTTCTCAATGTTAAATTTGTACATTTCTTATTAAATTTATTCCTAGGTATTTCATTTCCTTGATGCTATTATAAATGAAATTTTCTTTGTCCTTATATACTCTGATTATCTTTTGTGTTTATGAAAACTATTAGTTTCTGAATATTAATTTTTTATTCTACTTATTGGATTTTTTTTATTATCTGAGCTTTATCATTGCCTATATAATTCTATATGCTACAAGTAGTTGTAGTTTCCTTTTCTTTTTTAATTTTTATGTCTCTTATTGATTTTTCTCATTGACTGTATTGTCCTCTAGTGAATGTTGAATAGTAATGGAGTTAGGAGACATCCACTAATATTCTTAATTGCCATTTTAAGAAAACATACATCAATTCCTGTTTAGTTGGGTGCTTTTTACAAGAATAAATATTAAACTTTGTTGAACTTTTTAAATCTGTGGAAACAAAAGTTTTTCTTTTTAGATGTATTGTTTTATAGTAATCTAGTTCTGAAAATTGAGTTGACTTTACATTCCTGGAATAAATCCTTTAATCCAGGGTATTTATTGTTGACATATTATTGCACTGGATTATGATTGATAATAGTTTTACGTAGAGCTTTAATTTATACAATACTTACCACACTTAATTATCAATGTTATCCTTGCTCCATAAGAAGAATCAGAAATATTTCCTTTACGTTCCATATTCTAGAAGCTACCTGATTTTTTATACATTTGGTAGAGCTCCCCTGTGAAACTATCAGGGCCTGGGGCTTTTTTGTACTGCAGTTCTTATTTTGCTGTTTTCTTCTATGGAAATTTGTCTACATTTTCGACCACTGATGAGATCATTTTTATAACCTACATTTTACTGACAAAATTTATTTCATCTAACTTTTCAGATTTATTTGTTTAGATCTCTGACAATCAGTCTTCAGAACATTTCTTCTGTTTCAATGCCTACTTCTCTTTCTTATTTATTTATTAATATGTTTTTTTTTAGTTGTGGAAGGACACAATATCTTTATTTATTTATTTTTATGTGGTACTGAGGATCGAACCCCATGCCTCACACATGCAAGGCAGGTGCTCTACCACTGAGCTACAGCCCCAGCCTCTCTTGTTTATTTTTTACCTTTGTGCTTTCCCCTATTTTTTAATGATTTAATTAGTGACACACAAACATTCTTTTTTTAAAGTAAATTTTTGATTTATTAAACATACTATTTCTGTATTATCTACTTATTTTTACTTTTATATTTAGTATTTCCTTCTTGTGAGTTCTTTTTGTTTTCTTCACTGTCTGCTTTCTAGTTTTTGTTTCTTTGTTTTTGATATGAGAATTAAATGAGTGTAATTCTTTCCTTTTGATTGATAGAAGTATTTGATTGAATTTGCCCATTTTCTGTTTTAAAGGTAATCCACAGACATTTCTAGATAGAATTTCGTTATTTTAGAAAGATATTCTGTAATTTGGGTTTCTTATTTTCTTTATATCCAAGAATTGTTTAGTAGGTTTTAATATTTTTTTTATCTAGCAGAGAGGTCATTTTTCTTTACTTTTTTGTATATAATTTTTAACTTATTGCATTTTACTTAGTCTTTTTAGCATTTCTGATTTTTATGAAATTTATTGCTTTTCATGATATAGTATATGAACAGTTTTTGTGAATTTGACAAGAGGGTGTGTTCTCTATTATCATGAATTTTATACATATTAATAAGATTCATCTTATCAGTTATTTGTTTAAATCATATTATTTTTGTCCACTTGATTTGTTTCATACTGGGAGTGGTATGTTAGCATCCAGTTTTTACTATATCTCTATGTCTCCTTAAAACTGTTGTTATTTTGACTTTATAAGGTGATTTCTATGTTGTTTCAGACATAAATATATACAGCAGTCTTATTTTTAACTAAGTTAAGGCCTTCATGTTGAATTTTTTTATTTAAAAATACTTGCTTGACTTTTATTTATTTATTTTATTTTGTGATGAGAAATTCTGTCTCTGTTTTCTTGTTTTGTTTTGCTTGGTAGGCCTTTACCCATCCCTTTGGTTTTAGCCTTTCTGACCCATTTTATTTGGGGTATGTTTTTGTACACAGCAAAGAATTTGAATTTGTTTTGTGAGACAGATTGAGAATGATTTCTTGTTTACTGAATGTGTTAAATATTAACAATTAACAAATAGTTAATGAACTTTTAATTAAATATTTAGAATATAGTTTTAGATTTATAAAAATGTTGCAAAGATTATGCAAAGAGTTCCCATACAACACATAACCATGTCCCTTAATCATCATTTTACAGTAGCACAGTGCATTTGTCATAATTAGTGAACTAATAATATAGATGTATTAGTGCTAAGAAAGGGTCACACTTTATCTAAAGTTATTTAGTTTTGCAGAATGTGCTTTCTCTGTTTCAGGATACCATGCAGAATGCCACATAAATTTTATGTCTCCTTGGGTGCCTTCTGGCTTTGTGACAGTTTTTCAGATTTACCTTGTCTCACAACACATTTATGAAAAGTGCTTGTCGATTATTTTTCAGAATTTACCTGAAGTGGAATGAATGTGATTCTTATCTTACAATGCAAAGAGGGCTGTGGGTTTGGAGGAAGAACGCAAAGGTGAAATGCCTTTAAAATCAAAATCACATCATACAAAGAGTATAAACCATCAACGTGACTTACCACAGTTGATGTTGATCTTGATACATGACTGAGGTAGGGTTTTTCAGGTCACTGTCCTGTAAATTTATTTTCCTCTTCCCATTTTTCCATACTGCAGCCTTTGGAAGAATGTAACTATGTGCAACATATACTTGGAGTGAGGAGTTATCATCCCTTCCTTTTGGGTGGAATAGCTACATAAATTATTTGGAATCATTCTATATAGAAAGTCTCTTTGCCCTGATTAATTTATATGTGCAATCATTTATTTGTATCTTGGTATTCTCACAGATATTTATTTTATGCTTTTGCTTATGAAATAATATTACTTACTTTATTTTGTTGCTCAAATTCTTGCAGATTTGGCTATTGGAAAATTTCCAGTTGGCTCTTGAGTTCCTTTGACATCTCTTTAATTTATTATTATTTCTAGCATATTCTTACTTTTTGCCACAACATTATGCTTTAGATTTATCTTGTGTATTTTTTCTGTTCTGGTTCTGGATCAGGCCACTTCTCCAAGGAGACTCAGTTCTTTGTGTTGGAAGATATTAGAATCAAAATCTGGACACTAGGTACACTCATTGCTGCTGAGAGTCATTGTTTCTAGGTCCTCTCAGCTGATAGAGCAAGGAAATGTGATTGTATATCCTGTTGGATATGTACATATTTATAAATATTTTTATATTTAATCATCTATCTATATTAAGCAGAACATGAACACATACTGATACCTCCAACTCTAATAGATTATCACATGGATCATTGTAACCTCTTCCCTTGTTTATTTGTAACCTACTACTCCAACAATAGCTTTTTTATACAAAATCAGTAAACTGTATTTTCAGCAGAGTTTGGATGGCAATCTAACTCAGTTCACATTGGACTGTGAAGAGGACATCTTGAGTGATTTACAGTTAGGCCAGATTTTTAGCTTTCTAGTTCTTTAATACTATCATTTTTGATAGTCTAATGCTTATTGCTCTTTTTTATTGGTTATTTTTCGTTACATATAACATTAGAGTCCATTTTGATATAATTATACAAGCATGGAATATATCTTATTCTAATTAGGACCCCATTCTTGTGGATGGACAGGATGTTGAGATTCACTGTGGAGCATTCATATATGTACGTAGGAAAGTTATGTCAGATTTGTTCCACTGTCTTTCCTTAATTGTTCAATTTCATTATATATGAGTAGTGACTTTGGGATTATTAATATGTACCTCTTTGGTAAATAACTTTGTTAGAGTACATACTTCTGTGCAGTTCTTTTTTAGTTCAGTCTTACAGATTCCACCTCTTTCCAAATTTATTTGGGTTGGAACCTTTTTGCTTGCCTGGTACTTCTTTCAGTGAAATGGCTTCACACATTTCTAATCATTTAGATTGTTTTGTCATATCATGCATTCCATCACGTGATTTCTGACCCAATTTATTATTACTTTTTGGGGAGATTACCTGGGATTGAACTCAGGGGCACTCAACCACTAGGCCACATCCCCAGCCCTATTTTGTATTTGATAGAGACAGGGTCTCATTGAGTTGCTTAGCACCTTGCTTTTGCTGAGGCTGGCTTTGAACTTGAGATCCTCCTACCTCAGCCTCTCGAGCTACTGGGATTATGGGTGTGTGCCACCGAGCCCAGCCTAAATTAGCTTTTAATATTTGTATGTACTAAGGTTCATTCTTTCATGTAGAAAATTCTTTGGGTATCAGTTAATGTATAATGTCATTTATCTACTGTTAAAATATCATATAGTCTTACCATACTTAATTAATCTACCCTCTTCCCTCAACAACTGAAACCAGCGATCTGTTTGCCATATCTGGGGTTTCTTTTTGCCATTTCCATTATGCTGTGCAATTATAATCATGTAATACCCTTTTCAGACTGACTTTTCCTACTTAGATATATTCATTTAAGGATTTGGCATCTCATTGATTGCTGGGAAATATTCTATTGTATGGATATTTCACAATTTATTGATTCTCTTTTCTTGAACATTTTGGTTGCTTCCTAGTTTTGAGAATCATGAGCAAAGCATTCATGTGCAGATAAATGTACAGAAGTATGATTGCTGGATCATGTGGTAAGATTATGTTTAGCTTTGTAAGAAACTGTCAGAATATCTTTTTAAGTGACTGTGACACTTTGTATTGTCTTATTCTCTTGGTTGGGTTCTCCAGTTAGATGCTAAGTAAGAGAGGTGATCAGGGACATCTTTGTCTTTTTTCATAATTTTAAAGAGAATATTCCTGAATGGGGTAGTAGACTGCTTTTGGTTACACCTATAAAATTAAGTATTAAGTATGGACTAAGTATTCTTAGGACAGGTAGATTTTTAAACTAATTTAATTTCTTTGAGATATACTCAAGTTTTTGATTGTTTCTTCAGTTTTTACCTTTTTATATTTTTTCAAGGAAATTGTTTTATTTAGTTTTACTTTTTGATATAAAATTATTAGAATATTCATATCTTTTAAAAACTTTAAAATTGTGATCATTGTCTAGTTGTGACTTTTGGTGGCTGGATCAATATTTTCAGAAGTATGTTTAGTATTTTCAGAAATATATTTAGTTTATTTGCCTATTCATGGTAACAGGTAATTTTTCATTTGGAACTTTGTTTTCTTCTGTTATTATCTTTATTATCATTTCCTCTCTTTTACTTTATTTTGATGTATTTTTTTTTACCCTAGTTCCTTGAGTAGAATGCTTGGCTCATTAATTCTGTCTGTTTTTTTTCTCACGTATGCATTTGAGGGTATAAATTTCTCTTGAATGCTTTATCCACAGGCCACAGATTTTTATATTGTTTTCATTATAATTTATAACACTCCTAAACATTTACATTGTTCATTATGACACACGTTTATAAACATTTATTTGAACTTGCTAAATACTTTTGCTCTATTTTGATATTGCTTTCTGATTTCATTAAAACTAGTCAGTGATTGTGGACTTTAGGAGACTATTCTTGATTTTGTTAACCCTACTTTTGTGGCCTGAAACAAGATTAATATGATTAAAATTTTATTTTCATGTAAAAAGTATACATTTGCTATTTTGGTCATGTAGGGTTGTATAACATCCATCAAGTTTTTTTTGTTTCCTTAGTATGATTTTGAGATAAGCATGTTAAAAATTGTCATATATTTTACAAATAAAACCAATAATTAAATAAATAAATAAAATATTTCAGAATTTTAAAAAATTGCCAATTCCAGTTACTTAATTAGTGTCAATTAATATCTGTTTATATTTTTTAACCTATTTACTCATTCTTCTTTATATCCTATCCATTTTGATTTGGTTTCAATTTCATTCTTTGTATAGTGCATTCTTTATTTTCTTCTAGAGAGAACATGTGAGTGGTAAGTGTTTCCTGAATTTCTCCTTTATTTGAAGGAAACTACCTCATTTTCAGCCTCAAATGATGATCTGCATGCACATAGAATTATAAGTTGATAACCACTTCCTTCCGAAATTTGAAAATATTATTACTTTTTTCCCTGCTATTTTTACTTTTCAGGTGATCTATTTTCTCTCTGAATGCATTTAAGATTTGATCTTTTCACTCTAGATTCTGCAGTTATTTCCAATGTCATTGTGTGAGTTCATTATTTATGCTTCTTAGAAATTAGAGAATTTCTTAAATCTACTAATTCATTCCTGTCTTTCATTTTGGAAAATTTTCATCCATTCCCTTCTTAAATATTGTCTTTGTTCTATTATCTTTATTCTTTCTTCCTTGAATGTCTATTAAATGTTCATGGCCATTATTTTATTCCACAAGGCTTTTAGTTTCCCATTTTCATGTTTTTCTGTTCTGCATCCTCAAATTTCATTGAATGATCTTTTTAAAACACCAGGAAGTTCACACAGTTCCTCTGTTTATCACCTCTGAGGTATCTAATACACATGGATTAAATTTCTTACCGTGGCCTATGTATTAGCCTGCTTGGTCACCGGTAACAAAATACTGTACCATGGACGTGCTGGTTTAAACAACAGAAATTTATTTCTCACAGTTTTTCAGGCTAGATGTCCAAGATCAAGGTCTGGCAGGGATAATCTCTTATAAGGACTTCTTCTGGCTTATAGATGGTTGCCTTCTCTGTATATTTATATGGCCTTTCCTTGATGAGTAGAAAAAGAGAGACAGACAGACAGTCATGGGGAGAGAGAGGGAGAGGAGAGATCATGCGTGCTTCTTATAAAGTCACTTCTTATAACCTCATCTCACTCCCAATAATGTGCTGGAATGCCTACCATTGCTATTTCAATGGTAGTACAATAGGATTGTACCAGAACCCTGCCCTTAAAACCTCATTTAGCTTTGACTCCTGAGGTCCTGTTTAAGACAGTTTTTTTCATTGCTGGGACTGAAAGACCTGATCAGAACAACCTACAGAGGAGTAAAGGTTTATTTAGGGGCTCACGGTTTCAGAGGTCTCATTCCATAAGTGGCTGGCTCCATTCCTTGGGTCTCAAGGTGAGGCAGGACATCATGGCTAAAGAGTGTGGCAAAGGGAAGCAGCCCACATAACGATCAGGCAGTCCACAAAGACTCCATTCTCTAGATACAAAATATATACCCCATACCCATGCTCCCAATGAACCACTTCCTTTAGGCACACCCCACCTGCCTCTAGTCACCAGCCAATTAATCCCATCAGGGTTGACCCACTGATTAGATTAAGGCTAAATCCCAATTATTTCTCCTCCAAACCTTCTTGCATTGTCTCACATGTGAGCTTTTGGGGGATACCACATCTAAACCATAACAGGTCTTATCTTCAAGTACAGTCATGCTGGGGACAAGGATCTAACATATGAAAGGGGGGCGGGACACTATTCATTCTAGAACAGGGAACAAGGCTTGACACAATGTTGCCCGTACCTACTTTTGTGACTGCATTTTCTCTCACATTCCCCTCTATCAACTCACCCCACTACTGGGCTTTTTTTCCCTATACCTTGGAGATGCTCAGGGCATTCCTGCACCAGTGTCTGTACATTTGCATGTAATATGGCCTGGGATTCCTAGAACTCACCATTATTTGAGGATCAAGCTGACTGTTCCTCCTCATAGAGCATTTCCCTGACCACCTCAGTGTGCACTTTTTCTTCTCTCTGGTTTTCCAGCATATTTGATTACTCTTCTGAAACTCAAGGGATTCTTTACATTTTCAGATTTGATGAGATTCAGATTCTATTTTCCTTCCACTCTTGGCAGCTAGACAAATTCAAGCAGGGGACAAATTCAAGTGTACTGGACTTCGAATTGGAAAATAGGGGAACAAAGAAATAGGCACTGTGAGATGTATTCCTGTGGAGGTGTTGGCAGTTAGATGCTATCTACAGAAATAGCAATGGTAGGCATTCCAGCACATTACTGGGAGTGAGATGAGGTTATGCTAACTGCCCAGTGGAGGTGGTGCCATGGGTCTCAGCAGACCAATCCTAAGTTGTGACTGGGGACATTGCTTTTTGTTTTATACCTCTAAGCCTGGCCCATTCTGAGATTCTGAGAATTATTTAGTATCTGTTAGTAAGTTCCTCTCTGTATTAAACTAGAATTAGTATCTATTGTTTGTAGTAAAGAAGCCTGAATGATATGCCACCCTTCAAAAAGAGCCCCCTTTCTTTACTCTCCTTTTAATAAACAATGCTTTTGAAACATGCTATGAACTCATTATAGTGCTAAGCATTTTTCATGGACCATTTCAATTAATTTCTTTAAAATAGGAACAGAATTATTCTTTTAACCACTCATTTTGGGCCTCTATGGAATGTATACATGATTAATGTTGGTGCTCATAGTACATTATCTAGTAACTTGAACTGAGTAGGCAGTCAATAGAAACTGATAACAGTAAAAAATTGTCTAGATTTGCATTTCTCTAATTGCTAGTGATGATGAACATTTTTTCATATATTAGTTGATTGATTGTTTATCATCTTCTGAGAAGTGTCTGTTCAGGTTCTTGGCCCAATTATTGATTGGGTTATTTGTTTTTTTGGTGTTTAGCTTTTGGAGCTTGAGATTAGTGCTCTATCTGATGTGTAAGGGGTAAAGATTTTCTCCCAAGACGTAGGCTCTCTATTCACCTCAGAGATTGTTTCTTTTGCTGAGAAGAAACATTTTAGTTTGAGTCCATCCCACTTATTGATTCTTGATTTTAATTCTTGCACTACAGGAGTCTTATTAAGGAAGTTGGGGCTTAATCCCACACAGTTGAGATTAGGGCCTACTTTTTCTTCTATTAGATGCAGGGTAAGATTTCATCTCACTCCAGTCAGAATGGCAGCTATTATTAAGACAAACAACAATAATTTTTGGCAAGGATGTGGGGGAAAAGGCACACTCCTACACTGCTGGTGGGACTGCAAATTGGTTTAGCCAATATGGAAAGCAGTATGGAGATTTCTTGGAAAATTGGGAATGGAACCACTATTTGACCCAGCTATCCCTCTCCTTGGTCTAAACCCAATGGACTTAAAAACAGCATACTACAGGGACACAGACACATCAATGTTTATAGCAGCACAATTCACAATACTTACACTGTAGAACCAACCTAGATGCCCTTCAATAGATGAATGGATAAAAAATGTGGCATATATATACAATGGAATATTACTCATCAATAAAAGAGAATAAAATCATGTTATTTGCAGGTAAATGGATGGAATTAGAGAAGATAATGCTAAGTGAAGTTAGCCAATCCCCAAAAACCAAATGTCGAATGTTTTCTCTGATAAGGAGGCTGATTCATAGTGGGATAGGGAGTGGGAGCATGGGAGGAAGAGACAAACTCTAGATAGGGAAGAGGGGTGGAAGGGGAAGGGAGGGGGCATGGGGTTAGAAATGATGGTGGAATGTGATGGACATTATTATTGAAAGTACATGTATGAAGACACGAATTGGTATGAATATACTTTGTATACAACCAGAGATATGAAAATTGTGCTCTATATGTGTAATAAGAATTGTAATGCATTCCTCAGTCACATATAAATAAAAAAATTAATTAAAAGAATTGTGTAGAGGCTTTGTCTTAGTCCCTTGGGATGGTATGACAAAATACCATAGACTGGATGTTTAAACAACAAAAATTTGTTTTCTCATCATTCTGGATGTGAGATCATGACACCAATATGGTGAGGACTTTCTTCCTGCTCACATAGAAGGAGGGGAGTGGGGATAGAGAGGAGAGAGAAAGAGAAAGAGAGAGAGAGAGAGAGAGAGAGAGAGAGCGAGCGAGAGCGAGAGCTATCAAGCAAACTTTTCTGATATATCTTCTTATAGGGGCACTAATCCTAGTAGACCAGGACCTCACCCCCTGACTTCATTACCTCCCAAAGGTCCCATCTCCAAATACCATCATGTGGGGCTTTATTCTAGAGGAGTACTCAAATATTACATTCACAAGAGATTTTGAACATATGGGCATATTGTGGCTTTTCCCTTTGGATGGAGATGGTAGGAAGTTAATCTATGAGCTGAGACAGAAAATGGCCTTCAGGGGAAGAGGTCTTCTGTTTGGGGAGGTAAAAAATGTGAGGACATGACAATTACCTTTGTTAAATATCTGAAAGGATGTGCACATTAGTGGAAACCCAAAACAAAAATGATCTTAATCTTCTTTCTGTTACTCAAATTACTAAAGTAAACTTTATTAAAAACGAATTACCTACAGAAAAATACTGCTTTTTTTCTGCCTTTCCTTGTAAGTCTCCATTTATTTTTGGTTTGCTTACTAGATAATTTTAGAGGGTTTTTCAGATATACTAATCAAGGGTTGAAACTTGCTTGGGGACAATAAAAGGAAATGGAGAAAGAATGAAACATTCATCTTTGTGAATTTTTTACTCTTCAACCTACTTGCCCCTCCTGTGGGTTTTGTTCCTCTCTTCTACTTGAAGATTTAGAATAGATATTCTCTGATCTATTATTATTTGAGTTTATTGCTTAGATTTATTCCCACCTCTGGATTTCATCTAGGGAATTGGAGAAGGAAAATGAGTGAAATTGGGATTTGGTATCACCTGGTTCTGTGTTAATGTGGCAGGATTCTGGAGTGTGGAGCCATCACTGAAGGGGGACAGCAGTCTCTCCTCACTGAATGTGTTGTATTCTGGCAGCAGCTCAGCCAGGTCAGTGTCTCTCTTCCAGCTACCCCTTGACAGTGCATCACAGTGCAAGCTGGCAGAGGAATGGGATTTCAAAGACAACAGTTGGAAAATGTTGACACATTCACTTTTATGTAGTGGTTCAGAACAAGCTAAGCTCCTTACTAATTGTGAATAATTTTTTTCCCAGATTTTCTTCAATAGAGAGGAAATAATTTCTTGTAGGGCTGTTGTGAAGACTAGGTATGATAACATATTATTAAGTTGCCATGAAGCCTTACTCAAAATATTTTCTTTGAGTGGATGAATGAGCAGATGGACACCTGTAAAGTGCTCATTAACCTACTTCATACTTATTTCTCACAGTTCTAGAGGCCAGAAGGTATAAAATGAAGATTCAGGTTCTGGTGAGGGAATTAATTCCATCCCAACCTCCTGACCTCATCAAATCTTAATTACCTTCTAAAGAGCCCTCCAAGTACCTTTACATGGAAAATTGAGGCTTTTCTATATGAATATGAAGAGGGGTTGGTGGAGATGCAAACATTTATTCCTTTGTCCCTCTTACTACCCCTTTTTTATGCCCCTCCACCATTTTATAACCCCCACCTCCCTCTCATCCTGGTATTATATTATCATTTATTAAATAGAACAATATGACTTTCATGGCTTCTTTGTTTATTCTCTACATCTATAACTAAATGAATCTCTCTATCCATTAAAGAGGAGAGGGATAAGATTGCAAATACTTTCAGTTTAATGTATTTCCCTAATGCACAGAAAGTTTTCCAATGGAATTATAAATGAAGTTCTATTTGCAGGAAACATTTAGCTGGAGGGAAGACAACAAATGCATATATTTTCAAAGTGTGAGGGAGATTTCATCTTTTCAGACTCCTGCCAAGTTGTCACTGTCTCTGTGTAGCAGTGTCACCAAATTCGTCAATAAGCACAATTACAGAACATGGCAGTGGGGTTCTTATAAGATGATAAACTGTCATTTTCTTTTTGTGTATGATAAGTCGGAACAATTAAAAATTCACACAGGATTTCAAGGACCAAAGAATATATTTATATATGTGTATACATACAAACACACCTACCCGTATGTATACATATGTATACCACACCTCACTGTTTTGAACTGAAATGTGTTGCTCCAAAATTCATATGTGAAGCCCTGCCTTCCAATGTGACTATATTTAGAGACAGGGCCCATAAAGTAAGGTTATGAAAGTAAGGCCTTAATCCAATAGGAGTAATGTCCTTATAAGAAAAGTGACCTCTCTCTTTTCCTCTATGGGTATACATGAAAAAAATGCCACGTGAAGATACAGTGAGAAGGTAGTCATCTACAAACCAAGAAGTTCCTCCAGAAATCAGTCCTGTCAGCACCTTCATTATAGACTTCTAGCTTCCAGATTGTGAGAAAATAAGTTTCTGTTGTTTACATCACCTGGTCTGTGGTGTTTTGTTATGGCAATTCTAGGAGACTAATATACCCACAAATCTCAAAACCTCAGTGATGACCACATGTATTCTAGATTGGCAGCAGTGGTAGTAGGGAAGATCAAGGATTTATCAATGAAAGCTCCCAGAACATGGAGGAATCATTACACTTGCTCCTTAATGGGCAAAAACATAGCCTTTTAAATCAGCTTTTATAAATATACAATTATATTCTCATGAAATACTGCTGGTTGGATGCATGTGTGTAAGGGCTATAACATTGCAGCTGCTACTTTAGGAGATAAACAGTCCTACAGTTGCCTGGACTTTAAAACTATCTTCATGCCTGCTTCTGGATATACTTTGAGATCTTATAACTCTTTCTCTAGCCCCTATTTGATAGAATCTTGCTGTTAGATGATATTGGCTTTGATCAAGGAATGTGTTGTCTTAGCAGCTCTTAAAGTTGACCTCCCAGCCAGGTCTTCATGTTTGTACCTTGTTTTCTCGGCAGGCCTCTGGGTGGCTAAAGTGTAGGTGTGGTCCCAATACTATCTAGAGACGAAACTTAGGGTCTACTGAATTTAGGAATTCCTGGGCAGACATTCTCAAGAGGGTCCTCATCCATCTTTTTTTTTGGACTGGGCTAAGGGAAGGAGAGTCTGTTATTTCACGTTGAGGAGGCTTGTTATGGACTGAATATTTGTGTAATGTCAAAATTTTTAGGTTGAAGCCCTCATCTCCAATGGGGCCTTTGGGAGGTAATTGGACCATGAGGGTGGGGCTTTATAGATGGAATTTGTACTCCTCTAAGACCCAGCATGGAGAACTTGATTGCTGTCTGCCCTTCACCACATGAGGCCATCTGCAAACCTGGGAGCCGGTCATCACTGTACACTGAATCTGCTGGCACCTAGATCTTGTACTTTCCAGCCTCTAAAAGTGTGAAAAATAAATGTTGGCTTTTAGAACTCTCCAGTCTGTGGTATTTTGTTGCAGGAGCCAGGAATGCTAAGTTTGGGCTCAAGGAAGAAAATAGGAGTTCCAAAGACATCAGCTTCAAGTCCAGGAATTTGCTTATACTCTTTAATAGTGAATCACTGTCCTGTTGGTCTTCCATGGTATATTTTCAACTCAAGCACCAGATCCTTCATCCCTTTTTAACCCCTTCCCTTTCTTCTCAAGTTGGGACTCAACATTAAGAGAACTGAGGACTTAGAAAAGGTCCGACTTTTTAGGTTGATCTTATAATTTGACCACTGATTTACTCATTCAAAAACTGTGTTGAACATCAATAAGCAGCAGGTATTGTTTTAGGCACTAAGGATGCATTATAATGAGAATGTGATAAAATGTTGACCAGGGGAAAAAAAGATAAAGAGTACTGGGGAAGGGGGTGCGTTGCATTTTATAACTGGTGGTTAAGGTAGGTTTCTTTCAGAAGGTGATATTTGAGCAAAGACTTGGAGAAGGTGGGGGAAATGCCATGTGTCTGTCTTGGGGAACAGCACTCTGAGCAGAGGAAACATTAGAACAAAGCTTCTGGGGGCAGCAATGATCTTCCATGTGCATATGTAGTAATAAGGCCATTGTGACTGGAGTGGAATGCGTGAGGTGGGGAGAGAAGGGAAAGAGATTGGAGCAGTGAGGGACTAGAGGAAAGGTAATGGACTCAATCACATATGTCAGTGCATGGAGACCCTTACAGGGACATTAGCTTTTTGTGTATGACAATCACATATTGAACAGACCAACCCTCGTTTTCAAGTTGCCTTTTCTAAATTTGTGCTTTCAATGTCCATGGACCAGCCTACTGAAATCACCCCAAAGATGTTTGGAAATGCAGAATCTACGGTTCCACCCTAGATCTATAAATAGAACCTGATTTTTAACTCAATTCACCAGGGATGGGTATGTATATTGAGAAATCGTGGTTTAAAATCTGTTTTATCCTTATATAAGTAACAATGACATCCATACCTTAAAATTATGAAAATGTGTCATTTTTGGAGAATATAATACTCTGGGGTAGGAGTTACAAGGTCCTCCTGCCCTGGCCACATCACTGTTTGTGAGATTCTGTTGCACGCTTGTGTCAGACTTGTGTTTCTTCCTCTATTTTGTGGAATTGTGGTCAGGAGGCACGCACCCGGACATAGAAAAGATTTTTTCTGGTTTCTTTTGTATCAATGTGTGGCCCAATAATTAGTTCTCACCAGTGAAATGTGGGAAGTGATGTGTGCTTCTTTTGAGCCAAGGAAAAGGATAAGACTACTCTCCTTTCCCCATCCATCACAAAAATGCAGCAAACTCAGAGACTACAGTGGGATGAAGACTCAAGATGAAAGCTGACTGGCTACTCGATCACCACGGCATTCACACGGATCTACTATGAGAAATAATTGTTCATTATGTCATGTCATTGAGAATTTGGGGTTGATTTGTGAGAATGGCTAGAATTATCCTGACGCAAATTATTTCCAAATATAGGGCCCATCAGAAGTACCTGGAGGACTTGATAAATCACTCAATGCTTGGTTCTACTTTTGGAATTTTGCATTCTATAAGTCTGGGGTGACGCCTGCAAGCTTGTATTTCTGATTAGCTTCCTGTGATGCAGAAAACCACACTTTAAAAACCACTCCCCTGATAAAATATCTATAGGAGGGTAGAAAAGCTACTGGTGTCAAAGAATGTATCACTGACTCAAGGTGAAATTAAAATTAAGTCAATTTAGCCCTAACAGGGACCATTCAGTGCTACTGTATTTGCTGGTTTTACCAGAGGCTGACATGTTCAGTACAAAAATGGATATGGAAGGGAGACTAGAAATTTATTAAGCTTAACTTTGGAGGAATAATTTAACTGATACTGGCATCTCTGCTTTTTTAATTACTCCACCTTTCATTCTGCACTTTCTATGCCCTAAAAGAGAAAGCAGTTGATTTATGACCCCCATAAAGCTTTTAGCCTAGGGTGGCCTTGTTTGCATTGGTAGGAACACTGCTGAGTTTCCCAATGACAGTGAGAAGCCAGAGGATCCTCTACCTCTCAGAGGAGGTGAGGGACATGCAGAGTCTTAATCTGACATTTAACAAACCATCTCAATGTTTCACTGTCATTTAAGAATGTAGTGTAATTTTAAAGGATCTTTTTGCTATTTCCCTTGGAGTATCTGGGTTAGGTTGAAATGAATTAATTTCTTCACTTAGAAAAACTTGCTTGAGTTTTGGAAGGAATTAGTATAGATCTTTCCAAATTGGACTTAGTCCTTTTAAGGTGCCTCACATAAATTCAAGCTTTGGAATCTTCAGAGAAATTTGTGACTTTATAGCTGCCTTTTTATCCAAAGTGCTATTATTAAATTATCATTCTGGATCACTTCACTGACAGTTCCTCTTCTTAAAATAGAGATCAGCTATATTCCTGGACACTGGCATCAAAAATCTAACTTTGAAATTCCAGTTTCCAAAGGGTTTCTTGTTTTTAACGACTATTTTCTACTTTCTAAATTCTCCGGATTTGTTTTAGAAGACATGGCACATGTTCTTTCTCAAAATATCTTTTTGTGCTCAATATCTGTACATAATAAGTGTCGTTTTCATTTCCTTCTCTGTTGCTGGTTAGTGCCAGGGCTTCCTTTTCCTACCTGGGGTGTTTTTTCAGCTCTAAATATTCCCATCACAGTAATGTCAGGTATGGAAGGGGCTTAATTTGAACCTGGCAATGCCTTCAGCAGCCCTCAGACACAACCTAGGGAGGACCTACCTTAGGGGATACTAAAGAGTACAACCCCACTTCTGCTTTTCTCCCTCTCTCAGACATTCATTCACCTCTTACCCTATGTCAACTTCTGGGGACTCATCAGTGAACAAAGTGGGAAAAATCATGGACCTTATGTTCTAGTGGAGGACAGAGACAATGAAGAACTGAATCAAATAGAACTGAGTATTCAGAAGATTAGGTAGGGTACACTGGTAGAGACTGCTATAGTTTGGATATGTAATGTTCGCCAAAGGTCCATGTGATGAAGCCTTGTACTATTAAGAAGTGGTAAAAACCTTAAGGGGGGACGGTGGGGAGCTGGTGGGAGATTTTTAAGTCATTGAGGGTACGCCCTTGAAGTGAATAATGGGGTCCTGTACCTACTTTCTTTTTCGCACCCAGCCATGAGGTGATCTGGCCTCCTCTGTCATGTGCTCCTATCATGATATACTGTGCAGCCACTGGACCAAAGCAACAAGACCAAGGTCATGGATTGAATCCTCCAAAATTGTGAGCCACAAATAATTTTTTTTTTACTTTATAAGCTGGTTATCTCAGGTATTTGTTACAGTAATGGAAAGCTAACACAGAGAGGTACAGAATAAGATGGCCTACTTGATCTAGAGGGGTAAGGGAAGTTTTAGCTGAAGAAGTATATCTGAACTGACCCCTGATAAATGAGCCATATGAGCATTCTGAAGGAAATTTGTTCCAAACAGAAAGAAGAATAAGTGTGAGAGCCATGAGTTAGGAACCATTTTGACATACTTACAGAACAAGGAAGCCATTGTGGCTAGACTGCAGTCAACAAGTAAGGGGAAGAACGTGTCAGATGACATTAGATCTGATGAAAGCCATATCACGTGGACTTCATAAATTAGCAAATTTATTTGAGTCATCATTTCAGTTGAAATGTTGATAGCTAAAAGGACTGAATTCTTTATCAAGAAATTTTTTTTTGATTGTGTGACCAGTTTAATTAGCTGTTTAATTTCCTAAATGGTGAGTGGGTGCTTCAAAAGAAAAAGCCTCCTTTTAGTTCTGTTACCCTCGTTCCGAGTGCTCCTGCCTCCCTGTCCTTGTCTTGGGCACCAGGGGGAGGTCAACCTAGCAGCAGGGCCTTGAACAGTGCTGCATTGGGAAGCTATTCAGTTAATCTTTATTGGAGCTCTGGAGTTTTCTGACTGATGGAAACTGACAGGGACTTTCCAGGTATAGAAAAATGAGTGAGAATTTCCTGAGAAGACATTTCTAATCATCGAATTAAAAATATTTTATATTTTTGCTGTTCTAGAAAATGCTTCCATTGAAAATGAAATATCATTTCAATTCCAAAATGAGCTAATTTGGAGTTTTGGAACTAACTTGGAAATGTGAGTTTACTATGGAAAAGGATATATTGAAAGGAACATGGAAGTCAGTGTCAGAGGAGTTTGTTGTGTTATTTTTTAGCAAGTATTTTAGCTCTATGTTCTCTGTCTTGGCTCTCCTATTTACCAACTGTATCACCTAGGTAAAATAACAAGACTTCTCAGTGGCCCTGTTTTTTACCTGTAAAATGGTAAGATGTTGTTGAAAGGATTAAATTAGATAATTCAAACAATAGAAAACTGTCTAGTTCACAGCAAATATTAGTTATTATTGCCATTTTTGGTGCTTACATGTGCAATATACTATTAGGCATTCATGTTTTTAATGCTCTAATTAAAAATTTATCAGAGTACTTAATACATAAAGTTTTAGAAGTCAAAGAACTGTAAGTCACGTATCAATAACAAAAATAAAAGTCCCTTGTCCCACCCCTTTACACTTGATCCCACTCCTGAGAGGCAACCACTTTACCTTATTTCTTTTGGTTATTATTTCCATATATCTAAGTATCATACTATTTTTTGATTTAGACATTTTATACCTTATCTATCAACTTTTATTTTGGTGGTTCTCCTTGTCCTTCTCTCCCTTCTACCACAGCACTTTGGATATATCCCAACAGTTCTATCAATACTATTGTTGTACATAGTCATCTCCTGCTGAGTCATACAGTGAACCACAGGTGAACCCTTCCTCTTTTGTTTTTAACAGATTTTCCTCTTCCTGAAGTGTGTGGTCTCTCTCAATAGAAATGCAAAACCCCACAGAATTAGGTCTTATAAAGGAACAAATGAATCAGCTAATCTGTCAGGTTTCTACCTTTTCCCCTTTAGGACCAAACATCTGGTGCTCTATCTTCTATTTTACCCCTGGCCTAAGCTTTACTCTTGACACACACCAGGGATCTCCATTTGCCTTTGTTTCCTGGACCCAATGTCTATCTTTGGTTTGGTTAAGTATACCCTGTTGTTACTTCTTGAGAAAGTGCAAGGGGATGAAGTTTCAAGATGCTCCCTGAAATTATCTTTATTCTACTTTCACAAATGATTCATCTCTTGGCCAGGCAGAAAATCGTCTCTACCTGGAAATAATTATTCTCAGAATATTTCTAAAATGTTTATTAAAAACTTAATATCCACACATTTTTAAACACACATCCATGCTCATACTTTAAATCAGTGCATCAGTGAGAGGAAATCATGTGCTTTTTCTTGGGTGTTCTTGTTTCCTCTTTTCCTCTGCTTGAAAACCTGGCTCTCACCTAATAGTTTTTAAGTGTTTTTTCCCCTTGTCTTCTGACTCCTGTGTTATTTTTATGGAGCACTATTGAAATTTTTTATTCTACTTTCTTGATATGTAGTCTGTGATTTACTTTGCAAATCTTCTCCCCCTGATGTCCTGAGATTCAGTGATAATGTAGCTTGGCATGGTTTTAGTTGGCTCCCTGTCAAGTCATTGTGCTACACTGTCTTGGTGGGCCCCATTTATCTGGAAATTAATGTTCTTTGGTTCTAGGAAAATTTTCCTGTACCTGGTCTTTGATAATTTCTCTCGTCTGTTTGGTTTTCTTCTTAGAACTACATAAATTAATGGTGGTATCCTGGGAACTCCTTCCCATTTTCTTATGTTTCTCTATTGTCTTTCTGTTCTTTTTGTCTCTTTGGGGAGAAATCTTTATTTTTTATTTGTATTTTTTTTTCCTTAATGCTTTGACTTGATTTTATTTTATTTTTTTTATAATTTTTATTGTTGGTTGTTCAAAACATTACATAGTTCTTGATATATCATATTTCACATTTTGATTCAAGTGGGTTATGAACTCCCATTTTTATCTCGCATACAGATTGCAGAATCACACCGGTTACACATCCACTGATTTACATATTGCCATACTAGAGTCTGTTGTATTCTGCTGCCTTTCCTATCCTCTACTATCCCCCCTCCCCTCCCCTCCCCTCCCCTCT
>NW_025999900.1:1873078-1900595 GCF_001458135.2 Marmota marmota marmota
ATTATTTCATTGAATAGATTGCTCATTCCTTTGGTTTGGACCTCTATACCTTCCTGTATCCCAATGACTGTTAAGTTTGGTCTCTTTATGTTATCCCATATTTCTTGGATGTTCTGCTCATGGCTTCTTAAGAGTCTTGCTGAGCTGTCTATGTTTTTTTCAAGTTGAAATACTTTGTCTTCATTGTCTGATGTTCTATCTTCTAAGTGTTCTACTCTGCTGGTAGTATTCTCATTTGAGTTTTTAAGTTGGTTTATTGCCTTCCTGCATTTCTAGGATTTCTGTTTGTTTGTTTTTTATAACCTCTATCTCCCTGTATAGTTGATCCTTTGCTTCTTGGATTTGTTTATGTAATTCATTGTTGAAATGATCTTTCATTGTCTGATTTTGCTGTCTAATGTCTTCCTTGAGACTCCAGATCATCTGAAGCATGTAAATCCTGAATTCTTTATCTGACATTCCATCTGCTGCAGCTATTACCTCTTCTAAAGTTGAGTTGACCTGCAATGCTTGTGGTCCTTTCTTTCCTTGTCTTTTCATACTGTTCACGTTTCTTTCTGCTTGGTGAAACTGTTGTGTTATTGAATTTTCCCCCTATATATTTATATTGCTCTTGTATCTTTGCAAAGTCTCCCTTGCAGGGGTGGGCGGCGGCTGTGCTCCTCCTCCAATTGGGGTGATCTGTCTACCATGCTGGCGGGCCGGTGAGCCTGTTCTTCAGGTTGCAGGTCTACCTACCTTGCAGGCACGGGTGGCGGCTGTGCCCCTCCTCCAATTGGGGTGATCTTTCAACTAGGCCTGCGGGCCGCTGGGCCCCTTCTCCGGGTGCGCGGTCTGCCTACCTTGCGGGCAGCAGCTGCGCCCTTCCTCCAATTGGGGTGATGTGTCTACCACGCCGGCGGGCCACTGGGCCTGTTCTGCTGGACATTCGCAGGTCTGCCTACCTTGCAGGCATGGGTGGCGGGTGGCGGCTCTGCTCTGCCCCTCCTCCAATTGGGGTGATGTGTCTACCACGCTGGCGGGCCGCTGGGCCTGTTTTGCCAGTCGTCGCAGGTCTGCCTATCTTGCAGCGTGGGCAGTGGCTCTGCTCTCGAAATCTTTATTTTTTTAATCTATCCACTGAATTTAAGTATTTTCTTATTCTCTGTTGAATTTTTTTAAAGCATATTTTTTGGGGTATGGGATCAATAGCTTTTCATCTCTTAGTTCACTACATTAAAAAAAAATTGTTATCTGCTTTGTCTATTGTCCGTGTTTTTTGCACTCTGTGTATTTTCTTGCTTTTCATCTTTTTACAAGAGGGTTTCCTTAAATTTTAATTGATGATTGTGGTTGTTATCTTATTTAAGAATAAAGTAGTCTAAATTAAAAAAGATTATAAATTCCCAATATCAGTGATGATATAGAGAAACAGGAATTGTAACAGATTACTTTGGAGATAGTGAATTAGTACAAAGAAAATTACTTTGCATATAAAGTTGGAATATGCATATCCTGTGCCTCCCTGTTTCAGTAAAACCCTAAGGAAGATGCTTGCACATGTGCATGGTGTCACATACAGGAGTCTCTGAAGAACCAGTTTTCATGATTCATAGAAAATAGAAGCGAATTAATAGAATGCATAAAGATTTGTACTCACAGTGAAACATAATACAGCAGTGAAAAATGATGGGCTACCATTTCATAGAACAACATGCATAAATCTCACAAATGTAATGCTGAGCAAGGCCATAGAACAAAAAAAGAACACAGAGTTGAAGTCTCTTGATGGTAGAGTGGATATGGTAAATTGGAATATTGTCATTTAAGAATATTATATAGCAATAAAATAAATTTCAGTTGCTTTCAAAGTTATAGGTCAATTGCTCAGAATGAAAAATATAAATGCACATATATATTTGCATATCTGTATGCATATATGTCTGTGTGTGTACATATATATATAGCCATTTAGGTAAGGTCCAAAATGGGCAAAACTAAACTATGATGTTAGAAGACAGAAGGTTGTGATCTTGAAGGAGCAAGAGGGAGTTGTTAACTGGGGAAGCCATCATAGAGGGGCAATTTCTGGGATGCTCTGTTTTATTTCTTGTATAGTATCTGCATATGGTTTCACTACATGATCTATAATTGAATAAATTTCATTTGCTTTAGATGCTATTTTGTATGCATGTTTTATTTTACAACAAAAAAAGTTCTTAAAGAAGAACAAGGAACTAAAAAGGTAGTTGCAAATTCTACAGACATGGTTGCAGCTGGACAATGTGTAGATTTCACTGAAGATCTAATGACAAAGGATCTAGAACTTTCTTGAGGGAGCCCCTGCATGTCAATATCTGTCAGTTTTTATTTTCTCCCAAGAGCTATTCATTTTTCCCAGAGAAGAATCTACCCATTACTTGCTGACACAGAATCTGCTTGTCTGTCAACAACCCTAAAGCAGGATATGGGAACAAGTTGAGGGGCTTGTCATTCGGTAGGACCATTTTAACCTAAACTGCCCATTTCAGCACAGAACCTCCCCTATTTCTTGCCTCCCTGTTTGGAATGTGTGTGTTTCAATTTCTCCACCAAGTACATCCTGTTTGTGGACAGGGAAGATGCCTGGGGATATAACTTCTCCTTATACATATTCTCAAGCAAATATCTTGTTTTCAGCCTTGGCTTCTTTTTCCTTTGGGGAGGATGAGCTTCCAGCATTCCTCTAGCTTATCTGCTGTTTCTATCCCTGTGTGCATTTGGCATTCAGATGGCTTGGATCATCTATTCCATGCTGTTTTCATCTGTCAGAACTGTGTTGGTTTTTGTCTCCAATTTCACGTTTTGCTCCTTCTGAACTGATGACTGTCGTTGGTTGGTTGAGTTGTTCATCGCACCCTATCCTGACAAATTCATACACTGATGTCTTCATCTCAGTACCTCAGGATGTGACCTTATTTGTAAGCGGGGTGTTTACCAAATCAATGAAGTCAAATGATGTCATTAGGCTGAACCCTAACCTAATGTGACTGGGGTCCTCATCAAAAAGAAACACGTGGACACAAAGACATGGAGCAGCGGGAAGATGATGTGAAGAGACGGGGGAGGATGGATGTCTATAAACCAAGGAGGGGGCCCCGGAGCAGATCCTTCCCCTACAGTCCTCAGAAGGAACCAACCCTTCTGACACCTCCGTTTTGGACTTGTAGTTTCCAGAGATGTGAGCAGTCAATTTCTGTTGTTAAACCCACCCAGGTTTTGGAACTTTGTTACAACAGCCTAACTAATGCAATGACTTAAATTGTTTTTTAATTGTTATAGTGGCAATTTAGGAAAGAGCAGACAAAAACTTCATAAAGCCTGAAGTTGTGCTAGGCATTTTACTTGTATGAGTGTAGGTACCACTATTTTGGATGAAATTTCTGTAAAGGTGAGAGTGAGATCTGAATTGAGGTGTGCTTGAGCCACTGAATGTCTTGATTGCTACACTAGGGCGTCTCGGAGCTTCAGTTTCCTCATCTTTGAAGTAAAAAAAATCTGTGAGAGTGTTTTGCCCATTTTCAGCTCTGTCAGTCTTAATTATACTTACTGCTCAATATAGAAGAGAAGGAAGAAGGATGATATTTGTTTTCTTACTATGCGTTTTTCTTCTAGCCTAGTTTTGATTCTCCAAATAATCCCATTGAAGATTGTGCAATTGTTACCATTTTAGAGAACTCAACCCAGAAAATTGAATAATTTGTCCTAGATTGTAAAGTCAGTAAGTGCAGGGGATAGAAGTCATGTGAAAAGGTGGGTGTCACCTTTATCACACTCTGAGTTCTACAAGAAGACACCCAAACCACAGGATAGAAAGTGAACCAGATTCAGAGGTTCCCCAGAGGACTGGTTGCTCCCTTACTTTATGTGACCTCCAGGGACACAGCTATTGATTTGTAATGGTCCCCTGCTCAGAGAAGCTTCAGTTATAGGTTCTTTGATACTTAGTATATCATGCACAGAGTAGCAGCATCCACCTCATATGGAGGTAAAGTTACTGACTTCTTTCCAGACTTCCTGAAAGAGCATCTTCATTTTAACAAGGTCCTCCAGGTGATGTAGAAGCACAAGAAAGCTTTAGAAACACTTAGGATGGCTCATTAGGTGGATAGAGGGCTGAATCAATATAAAAGAACCTTATTTTGCTGGAGACTCTTTTTTTTTTTCTTTAAGTATTGTCAGTTCTCTGTAATTTCCTGTTTCTGTAGATCTATCCCTGACATTTCTCACTCTCTTTTACCCAATTCCTTTAGTGATTTACAGGGATATCTTTGCATGGTTCCGCTTTAAAAAGGTCCCTTATAAGAGTACTCTCTGCACTGCAGACCTATCTAGTCACCCAGTTTCACTGTGCCCCCTCATCTTTTTGAAGAAAGCATTTCCTTTAATGTCATTAAGCTTCATGAGTAACTTGGCATCTCCCTTTTTATTTGCCACTTATCCTGAATGTGAAAGTTTCCATCTTCTTAAACTCAACTATTTCCCATTGATGGAACTCTTATGAAAAAATAACCCAAGATTCTCCACCATGAGGAATTTTAAAAATTCTTCTTCACAAACTTCAGCAGATCTTGATATCTTTAAGCTCTCACTTATTTTCTCCCATCTCTCCAGGTTGTGGATTAGGGTTGTGGAACATTCTGAGTCATGAATGTTTCTTGAAATATTTAGGACTGCAAATCATTGAGCATTGATCTAATTCCTTTACCAGACTGTGAGATGGGATGGGGTCATCTTCAGCTTTCACTTCCTGGTAAATATTTTCTGATTCCAATAGCTGCACTTTATTAGTGGGATTAACACACTATATTTAAAATTCCCTGTCACACAATTTTTCCAAGTCTGATTTTGTGTGGGTGAAAGTTCTGTAGGTAAGGAGATGGAGCCCAGGGGGATGGAGGGAGGGGCAGGGATTGACGATTTCCGAGGCTTTGGTATTATTTGAAGAAAGGATCAGATAGTTGCAAAAATAACTTTATGTTTTACTTTCATTCTCTTCTCCAAATCTTGTTTTTAAAAAATTACGTTTTAAAATTCAGTCCAAATACAAAAGCAAAATCCTTTCTACTTGAAACTATGTAATGAAACCTGGCCCAATTTTCACCAAAGGAAAATACAGAGGCAGGAATGTGGAGAGGATAGAAGTGGAATCCACTTACAGAAATCCTGGTCCTGGGGTCTCTGTGGGGATATTCCCAGCGTTTAAGCACAGTTGTAAGCCTGTTGCTTCCACATCCATCATCACAGCCTCTCCATCCTGATCTTTTTCAGGACCTCTGCTTCTAGAGACTTCCATCCCCCACTACCTCCCTTTTCTGATTCCTGACTTCATCGTCTCCTCCACTGCTGCTTTCCCCACTGTGGCACCACTTGGTCTCACCATGAATTTAAATAAGAGAATCAATTTTAACTTTTTTTTTTTTTTTGCAAAACACACCCATATTTCTTGCTGAGCTAAAATTTCACATTTCCAACTGGAAATGTAGCTCCTACAAGGAAAACTCTGACACTTTTGCCTGTGGTAGAATTGTGAATTTTATGCATTTGCCATAGGCAAAGTTGCTGTTTCTGCCAAGCCTAAACATCTCTATTTTTTCCTCCTCAAAGACCAATATTCATGATACTTTTTAAGTAAAAAAAATAACCTTGTAATTTTTGTTCATAAAGTATTGAAAATTTTTCTTAAATAGCAAAAAGTTTTGGAAGACCCTTTTCAAATGTCCTTATTCTTACTTTCCAATACACAAGGCAATGGGCAGATAAGTTCGCTTCTAAATATTTACTGAACCTTCTACTCTGGTCAATGCAATGGTTTCCATAGATCTTACTTCTTAAATTTTTATCAGTGAATGATGATTCAGTTTTGAAGAATGACTCATGAATTTTCTGGCATTCTCCTCCTACCTAATTCATTGTCTTTTTTTTGAATTGTGAAAAATGTAGTACTTTGATCTGGTGAGGTTAGATGTAGCTAAATTATGGTTGAGTCTTTGGGAATTAGGTTTTTAACCCTGGTCTTGGTGTTTGTCTAAGAGCACACTGGCATACACAGCAGGAGGTCAAGCCATGGACTATTGCTGGTACCTATAAATTGTCACATGCCTTTCAAAAATTTCCATTCTTGGACATTCTTATTATTTAGCATAGGTTTTACTTGAAATTTTGGTTCAGCTTTCTATTTAAGCAGCATAGCCATAGCCTCTTTCCAACCCCAACCAAATATTTCTCTGCCTAATCTAACAGTAATTCCAAGTAATAAAAAGTTTACAATTCAAACATCATTGCAAGGGGAACCATAATTTTGATCACTATCACTTATTGAGATTACCCTGCAAGGCTATTTTAAAGTCATTCCTTTAATTTTCATAGCAACTCTCTGTAGTAGAGAAATAAACTGAGGTCTATAATGGGTAACTAACTTGCTCTTAATCATAGGTTGAGGCATGGCAGAACTGGGGTTCAAACGTAGGCCTTCTGCTGCCAGTGCCTGTGGTTTTAAATGGTGACTAAATTTTCTCTATGGTACAAATAACTTATATTCCAGATATTTCTGAAATAATTTTATAGGCATCCTGAATAGGAAGCAAAAGAAAAGAATGAGACAATTGTGAATCAAAGGGAATGGAGAGGCATAATCAAGGAGGAAAATGTCCAGGATAGAAACATTTGCCGGTCAGCTCTGTTCACCAGGATTGGTCCTGCACATAAAGCCATGTGTTGTCTCTTGTTAAGAACAATTGCCAAATATCTATGTGAATGGGAAAATGGCATAAAATGTTCAAAATTCCATAGAAGTGATTATGTGCCCCTACTCTATTTCCTTTCCTAGCACCTTTCCAAGCATAGGTCCTGCTTTCTAGAAGAAACATAATTAAAAAAATATATACACTTCTGTTAAAAGTATATTTAATGCAATGCCTTAATGGCATGGTAAAGTCAAAAATGGGAAATACCAGAGTGGTAGCTGATTTTCAGAACTGCTTTATCATGCTTGTTAATATAAATTCTCGTGCTGTTGATGTCTTAAAAATGATTTATAGCTGAATTATAACTCATTGGTGGAAATTTGTCTAAGAACTGTCTTTGTGTTTTGTATTTCTGCACAGGGTGAGATCCAGTGATGGTTCTGATTTTCATTCCTGGGTGTAAAATGGGTCCATCCTAATCTTTTTTTCTGTTTTGTCAGCCTTTACTTCTATGCTGTTCTTTCTGTATTTTCCACCTCCTATTCAGTGTTTGCGAGTTTCCTGTCTCTGAGCAGCAATGCTCTCATTAAAACTGCTATTTGACATAGCCGCTCTCTGCTGTTATTCTCGGAAGCTGTTTGAGCAATATTTGTGCAGCTTTACCTTGTGTTTTCCAATCAAGAGAGGCAAGGGAATATACTAATGAGCTTTCCACAAAATTCCAGAGAACATGCTCAGGTAGAGATCATGTAGTTTGAATTTCTATCTTCACTTTTTTTTTTCTTTTTGAAACAAGCTCATTAGCCAGACTACTATGTCAATGTGAGTACCATCAGTGTCAACAATATTCTTCCCTTGCTTTTTGGATTTTATTTTCAAATATTTTGCCAGAGGCAATTAAGGCAGAGTTTTCTTTTGGAGACACTAAAGAGTTCTAGCCAAAATTTTGAGTACTGGGCACAGAGTTTCTAACTAAATTTATTTCTAATGAAAAGCAACAACTAGGCATACAAAATGCTTCAGAGGGAAATGCCAGGAACATAACCATTGGACAGAGTATAGGAGAACTCATCCACCAGACTGGAGGTGTTTCAGATCTTCCTGCACCTGTGTGCTCATTGATGGGGAGAACAGAAAAACTGAGAGACTTAGAACAAGGACCAAGGTTGAGGGAGGAGGTGCACAACCACCAGACACTGAGGACCAACTACTGTGGTTTTAGAGGACTAACTTCAGAACCAACCATGAGAGTCATTAAAAGAAAAGTAAAATATCAGCATTACTACTGGTAATGCTAGATTGGGTAAGTTGCCTTGGACATGAGGTTACAATTAGCTTCTTACCATGGTTAGCATTCTTAACCTAAATCAGAATGAGATTTACAAAACTGGTCATGGGTACTACTAGATAACTGCTAGTCTTCTTTATAAAGGCAGAACTTGGCCTTGCAAGATTGCCCTGTGCTGGAGGCTTGCTCCCCAAGGGAGAAGGAGTGGAGGGTGCCTAGAGTGGGCATGCCCTGTGTCATATCCTGATTCACCAATCACACCCATTTCTCCTTTTCACAGGGAGTAAGGAATGAAGAGAAATGTAAGGAATGTTGTTCTACCGAAGGCTTCTGCTCAAGGAGATATAAGCCAGTTTAATGTCCCCTTCAAGGCTTATCATGATATCATAACACCTTTTAACTTTTACTTGTGCAGCCAAACTTTGTGGCATGGTCCAGCCCACACTGTTCTTTTAAAGCTTTTCACATGCCTGCTATCTCTAGTCTTTCCCAGACCTCCAGTCTCATCTCGCCCACTTCCCCACGCAAGTTGGTGTGCCAGACATACCAAATGACTCGCAGAGCTAGAAGGACCTGTTTCCGTGGTTAGGAACACTCTTCCCATCCCCACTTGTCCCAGGACTTCCTCTCAGTCTGCCCACCTCACTTGTTCCTGCTGCTGTTTTGGTGCTAGGCTTCATTTCCCTCTCCTCTGGAGAACCATCTCTAACCTGCATCAGGTTAGAGTTTCCATAGTTCCTAACTACCACAAAGTGTCTACCCAGTTGTATTTCTCTACTTCTTCCTCACTGATGAGTAGAAACCATCCAGGCACAGCTAATATATTTGTCTTCCAAATCTTTCCTATTAGGGGCGACTGACCCACTTCTGGCCTCTGCAGTGTGGAAATTTTCTAGATAGAGTTTCTGGTAATACATTTTTAAAAGAGGAAGATTTGGCTGGTATACTTTTCTTTTAGTTTGTCCCTTTCTTCTTTTTTCCTGAGCATGGAATATCTGAAGGGTGTTATTTATGCCATTAAGTGACCATGAAGATGAAAGTCACATCCAAAGGATGATGGAGTCAAAGATAAAATAACCTTGGCTTCCTGGTGCCATAATTAAGCCATGAAATCAGTCCTGGACTGACTAATCCCTAGACTTCTTGTTAAATGAGAAGAACTCTTTCCTCTTAAAGCCACCATTCATTGGTGCAGCCAATGTGTTTCTGATCAATAATGTACCTATCACTGGGTTCTTGATGACTACATAGGCTTTGGTCTCCATGACTGTTTGGTGAATAATTTAAGGTCAGAGACTGTACTTTATTGGTTTATTTTCTCAGCATGAAGCATGCTCCCAGAAAACAGCAGGAACTCAAAAACATCTTTTTTTGAATCTATGAGGTTTGTAGTGTTACTTACAAAGCTAATTTTCTCTATGTTGATAATCATTACTTTAATTATTATAATACTTCTATTTATAAAACAATTCAAGTAATGGAGAATAATTCAGTGCAATAAGATGAGAATTTAAAGTCCTAAGATTGACTTTCCTTTTTGAAATCAACAAACTGGTGGTTTTTTGAGGAACTTTGAAAAAATTTAACTTTATATAGGTTATTGATCATGGACTATCACTGCCCCGCCCCCAACAAAAACAAAATGAAACAACTAAGCAAATGAATTTTCTGTATGATGGATGGTGCTATACACGTTCATGGGCCATATCTTAGATGGTTTTTCTCCATCAAAACTAGCAAACTTGAGGCATTCTTATTTTAGGACAGTGACTTCTTTCCAGTTAGTAATACACATAGCCTCAGGATTCCTTACACGTGAGTCATTCACACCCCAGACACCAGTTGTCTCATAAATGGTCAGGCAGGGACCTATTTGGTGGGTTAAGGAGAAGATCCATTTTCAGTGTGGTTGCTATGCAGTTTCTTCCTTTCAAGTTCACTCTTAGGGCATAGAGAGCATTAGTAACCTCCAGAACTCAGGGTGTTGACCTCGATGGTGAGGGCCTGAGCAGAGTTCAGGTGACAAGTGCTACTCTAGTTCCACAAAGGCATTTTCAGTATTAACTACTCAGTAGTCAGGATTCCAGGGTTCGTACCCTAAGAAAGTACATATTACAAAGACCTGGATGTAGTAACAGAGACCCCAACATAAGAAATTGTCATCTCGACAAAGATCAGAGCACACCTGGGATAAGAATATTCGAGAAACACACAGGTTGAATCAATACAGAGACAAGTACCCTAACCAGGGTCCATGAGGGATGACGAGTGGCAGTCTGATTGTTCTACACCCTTTTACATCATCATATATGAAGTGCATATAATTAGCTTTACAATTCTCATTAGTGAATGATATATTACATTCTCAACAACATTTGGTTATATTGTTAAAAAGTCTGTTAAAAGTCATTCTAAGTTCTTTACATAAAACCAAAAATCAAGTGTCTCCTGTATGATAATTAATGACAAAATCATATAAAGAGTGCATCTTGTATAAACATGTCATTCATATGTGTGTGTGTGTGCGTGTGTGTGTAAACTATTACTTATTTTTCTTCTAACCATCACTTGATGAATTGGCCCTAACACATTTTATAATGTATAATAACATTATGAATTAGTGCAATAATCTCAAAATGTATAGAAACCTTAAACTTGTTGAAAGATTTCTTGTAAGAATATTCAAAACATAATTCATTCCTGTATTCAGGAGAACTAGAATTTATTACCCAACAGAGTAAACAAAAGTAAGGGACAATGTTGGATAGTAATCTTTTCTGAGGTGTTTTGCTTATTATTACTTCCCCTTGGCCATGTGTGATGGATCACATTTTATGCATTTGGTTATTAATGGGTCAGAGCAAGAAAAAAACTGCATCATGTGTATGTGGGTACAAATGGGCTGTATGTTCAGTCAATGTATAATCACTATTCCTTTCTTATACACTATATCAATAAATATCAGTTAATATAGATCCTGATTATTTTGTCTTTCTGCTGGGAAATAGTCATTATTCTAGAAGACTGGAAGGTATCTTAGTCTGTTCTTTGCTGTCTTAACAATGTACCCCAATCTGGGTAATTTATAATGAAAAGAAGTTTATTTGGCTCATTGTTCTAGAGAATGCAAAGCCCAAGAGCATGCTGCCAGCATTCACCTAGCATCTGATGAGGGCCTTCTTGCTGCATCATATCATGGCAAGATAGGAGCAGGTGTGCTAGCTCAGGCCTCTCTTCCTCTTCTTATAGAGCCAGGAATGCCGACATGGGATTACTACTGTCATGATCTCATCTAACCCTAACTGCCTTCCACAGGCCCCACCTCCAAACACCATCCACATGTGAATTTGGGGAGAATGTTTCAACCCAGGTACTTTTGTGGGACACCTTCAAATTATAGCATGCCTTATAATTTCAAGTTTAGAGTTTAAAATCTACAAGATGGTTATTTTATACTGAATTAGAAAAATAATTATTTTTGCATGAAGAGTCATGCAAATAATAAAACAGATTTCCCTTGTTAGTTCTATTGACTTTTAGAAGACACAATAGAGCATTCAGACCCACCCATCCATTGGCTCATTCTTTCAAAAGACATGGCTTTGCAAGCAGGCCACTCACGTGTCTCATACAATGCCTGCCTGGGTTCTCTCACAGCTCCTACTTTTCTGGAAGGTGGCCCAGGGCTGCAGAGCTCTTGCTTTACAGCTCGCTCAGGAGTTCATCTCCCTGCACTCAGTAATTCTCTCACTTGCTTTAACTCCCTTTAGACCATTTTGAAACCTCCACTTTGGCAAATTCCTTCTTTATTTTTATTCCTGTGCCTACAGGGTGGCTTATGATGTCTTAATTAACATTTTTATCTAGTCACTACTGTGACTGCTTTCCAGGGCAATGGTAGGAGGGAAGCTTTATAAATAAAGTGATTATTCCCTCAAAATCAGAGCAGGCAGGATTTAGCCTCCCTGTGTGGGTCTGCTGCTTCCTTAGAGGCATCCCCCATTTGAAATCTACAGGAGTGTGCACTTCCTTGCACGTGTGTAGGAGGGGTCAAATCGCATAACCTGTTTACTTAGTTGGTTGACATTGTTGGGATGCTGGTGGGTGGCATCACAGCTGCTGTTTGGAAGCTGCCTCAGCAGGAAAGAAGCTGCACTAAACATTAAGGAACAAACTGTACCAAAGCGGGGTGTCAGGGATAGTGCAATTGAGAAATCAACTCAGCAGCAGAAATAGTAGCCACAGACCCTGGACTCCTTTGGAGTGTCTGGAGCTAGTGTGGCACCATAATTTTTTAAAAAAGTTCTGCCACATCAAGTTTTCAAATGCTATAAGGTAAAGGAGATGCAGAGAGGTCAGAGATTCTTGGCCTCTCCATTCTCCAACAAAGGTGCTAAGTCTTCCATGCATAGCAACAGAGGTGATAAGCTTGACAGGGCTCAGGGGCTATAAAAGTTGGATGTGGAAGCTACATTTTGAGAGATCACTGTATTTCTTCGTAGTCTAGAGCTGTGAAAATAATCTCAGCATCAGCAATCATTACTTACAGGAGGGAGGAGATGTGTCATTGAGTGTTAGCTACATAATTGAGTTTGGGTTTTAATTACAAAGAAGGGTCATGGGGCAGGGAAGTAACTGTCACTGCAGTGCCCCCTTCTCCAATGAGTTCTGCCATTTTTGGCAAACACTGCATCCAGTACAAAGGCTCTGGCTGAGTTATTAATCATGTTTGTCGGACAAGCTACAATAATCTGCTGCTGCATGCAAAGCCAAGTACAAAGTTGCCGGCAGGATGTGATGATAAAACACTTGATACCTCTCACTCTCGGACTCTGCTCCTGCTAATGATTAATTTTTTCTCATCTCCACTTAATTAAAGGGGGTAAAATGAAAGGAAGTGATTTCAGTGCTGTCTCATGCTCCTAGTTGTCATGTTCTTGATTACAAGGAAAAAGACAACATAAAAAGTTGTTTGGATGTAGGGCACATGGCTGCAGGATGCTGGAAGAAGAACCCAGGGCTTCTACAGACCAGGGGAGGGACACTCCAGAGCTGGACTCTCCTCTAGCCAAACACTCCAACCCTTCCCCTGTCATCTCTATCCCTTTTTGTCTGTTTTCAAGGGGGGGGGGGAAGTCTGCTAATCTGTCATATTCATTTTCTGTTAATTCAGTTGGAAGAGAGCACCTATTCATCCACTGGCCATCAGGGTTGGCTCTTATGGTAGAGTCCAAGTGCATACCTGCCCTAATATGAAGTTGATTTACAGCAAACTGCTACAACTTCGACAATATCAAAGACTGAATAATGGTCATCAATTATGTTATTCTGAAGCACTGAGTATTTGAGAGGTCCTTTTGACCTTGCCAGAAAGGTACTAATTCCTGTGAAATGGCTTCAAATGATCTATTGGGTAAAATGCTTCTTTCATCAGAAGCAAAATGTGCTCTTTTGAAAACGAATTCTGTGGGTGTTAAGGGCTGAATGATTTTTTTAAAAAAATAATTAAATTAAATAATTAAATAGGGGGAGGGTAAAATGGAAGGAAGTTATTTCAGTGCTGGCTTATGCTCCCAGTTGCCATGTTCCAAATAATTTTTTTAAAGTTAGAGAAAACTGAATAAAATAAGATTTGTGAATGTTTAATGTTCTAAATAGTTTTTTTAAAGTCTAGTCTCCAAAATAGAGACTCATGGTATGAAGCATTTTTGAAGCTGAGAAGTATCTCACAAGACAAGGTGTATTTTATAGTATATACTTTGAATAAAACTATTCTGTGAATGTCCTGGCATCTTAGAACATATTTCCTCTTGTTTTTTTATGATCTAAGAATTTTCCTTCTTTCTGGAGTTAAAAATTCTACCCTTGTTTCTTAACTTCACCTAAAGTTGAAATGACCTGGAATATAGTTTTTGGCTCGTACCATCTGAAAAATGTGACCATGGGCATTTGACATTTTTTTCTGGCTGCTGAGGATCTGAATTGCCTTCTTGATGTTAAGGAGTCTCCCATTGCATAGCTACTAGTGGGAGGTCAGGAAACCTCGCGTTGTCCCCTGGCAGCAAAGTATGACTGGAGCTTGGGCAACAGGATATGTCTACATAGGAAGGGTGAATCTCAAACATGTGACACAGAGAGGAAGGGCCTGCAAGCCTGGAACAGGAACTGCCTCCAAGAGTAGTGATCCTGTGGAAATAGGCAAAGATTGACTGTGTTTGAGTGACCTCTGATCTCTGGTTTCTTATTTCTTCTTTCCTTTTTTTTTCAGTTTAATTTGCAGTTGTTTTTTTTTTTTTACTTGGTTCTTTTTAGTTATATATGATAGTAGAATCTATTTTGATATATTTATACAAATGTGAAGTATATCTTATTCTAATTAGGATCCCAGTCTTATGGATGTACACAACGTTGAGATGCACATTGGTGTATTCATATAAGCACACAGGAAAGTTATGTCAGATTCATTCTACTATCTTTCCTATTCCTATCCCCCCACCCTTCCCTTCATTCTCTTCCTCTAATCCATTGAACTTCTATTCTCCCCACCCTCCTTGTTGTGGGTTAGCATCCACATGTTAGAGACTTTGGTTTGGGGGGGATTGGCTTATTTCACTTAGCATGATAGTCTCTAGATCCTTCCATTTACCTGACAAATGTCATTAATTCATTCTTCTTTATGTCTAACATTCCATTGTATATATACACCACATTGTCTTTATCCATTCGTCTGTTGAGTGGCATCTAGGTTGGTTCTATAACTTAGCGATAGTGAATTGTACTGCTATAAACATTAATGTGGCTACATCACTGTAATATGCTGATTTTAACTTTTTTGGATATATACAGAGGAGTAGGATAGCTGGGTCAAATGGTGGTTTCATTCCAAGTTTTCTGAGAATGGTCATATTGCTTTCCATAGTGGTTGCACCAATTTGCAGTCCCACCAGCAATGTATAAGTGTACTCCTTTTCCCCACATCCTTGCCAACAGTTACTGTTACTGATGAACCATCCTGAATCTTATGCCTGTATCCTTTCAATAAGTACCTTTTTTATTTAGACATCAGAGTTGATTTCTTTGGTACATAAGCAAAAATTGACAGGTCAAGAACTTAAACTAGTTGTAGGTACTTGAAGTCTCTGATCTTGACAAGCACAGTAGGAAAGCTACATTTCCCTTGATAGTCTGTCTTATTTTAAGAGAATAAGTCTCTCTGAGCTCTCTTAGTAGGAATGTTTACCAGGAGAATATAATTAGGTGATTACTCTTATTTTTTCTTTCCCTGAGTCTTGAAACTCAAATAGAGAAGACCAATAATGCTCATGGGATACTCTAGTTCTCAATTTAGAAAATAATCTATACATTTGAAAAAATAGATCATATTCAATGTACAGATAGTGTGCATTAATGTAGGATGGAGGCCATAGAGCAGAGTGACTTAAGCCAGGAGACCTGTATGCCTGTCTCTTCGTTATTCTTCATTATTTTAGCTTGCTGTGTCAAGAACATTAGAACTTTTACAGCCAAACAAAAGATGTAACTGGCACAGTAGATCTTTAGGCAAACTAAAACTCAATTTACAGAAAATGAGATTAAATTTATAAATTAAAAATTAATGGTGCAGTGCTTCATTTCTAAAAAGAAAGAGAAACTAGGTAATGGTTTTCCAAACTGAATCCTGCTAAGATTTGGGGTTAGGTTTCAGGGGCAGCTTGTGGGTATGGGTGGGAGGTTGGATTTGCAGCAGTTTCAGGTCAACCCCGCAATTTCAAACTGGGCAGTTTTTCATATTGTACTACTGCCGCAGTCTGGCTGGGCACAAATCACAGCCACTGAAGCAGGAACAAACTTTATTTTTAAACTGCAGGAAAACACTTCACACAGCTCCCGGGGAATCCTCCCGAACGCCACGAGGCTTGTCCAGGAACCCCCAGCCGGAAATATATCTCCCGGAAATCCCTCCTCCTGCACTTCCCCAACCAATGGGAACTCTCGGGGAGTCCCCGGAAATCCCCACGAGAACTCCAAAATAGTGTGAGAACTCAAAAGTTGCAGCAAAGGCGGATAGTAATGCCTCGCCTGTCAATCAATACTGTTGGCAAAGTGCCAGGGGCCATACAGACTCGGCCGTGGCTCTCAGCATCTCCCCCTTTTTGTTTAATTAAACAACAAGCAATGTGGCTTAGGGACCGTGCCTGTTAGGCAGTCCAATTCAACATATGGTCCTTACCCGTCATCGGATGAACTGACCTCTAGGCGTCAGCCTCCTGTCTTAGGTTGGTACCACTGCAATTGGATCATACCCGTCACTGACTACCGGTCCAGTATACAGCCACACCTGTGGAGAGGTCTTTGTACCAGCGGGGGGGTGAGGTTCTTTGCCTCACCTCTGTTGGCCCCCAAATTTTAGCTGGACGATCATGACAAGCAGAAGGGAGGAAGATACACCAAGCCAATTGACGGCTCCTTTTGGAAAAATTGTACCACCGATGACATCATCAGCAAAAATACCCCAACACTACCACAAGTCGCTGCACCAACAGATAGTTCACAATGCATACAGGTGAGCTCACAATGTGTCCAGGCAAGTTCTGCAAGCAGTTCAGTGATGGCTATTGTAGAAGCTGTAGATTGGTTTTATCTTTGACTTCACCAGCACTGGGATGAAGATAGGAATTCTGGCAATAATGGCTAAAGAAAAAATTATGTAACATTACAGAAGGCACTAAAAGAAAACAATTTTCTTAACAATTTACATTATCTTTAAGAGAATTATTAAATATAATGAAAAGGAAAGGTGAAAGTAAACAAACAGATCTGTTAACCTTCTTTTGTGTTCACATATTAAAACAATCTTTAACAGCTGTTTACCCAATTAAATTAAACCATTTAAATCACGTGAATTAAAAAAAAATATTTGGATCCATTTTATCATGAGCGCTCATCATATATGATATATGGACATACATACATTCAAACATATAACACAAAACACAAGTGTGCACACATAATATAATACATACAACACATAACATTATAGTAAAGGCCTTATAACTTTTTACAGGTGAAATCTCCATTGCAATGTTTAAAAACTCTATAGTCAAAAAATAGAACTGATCAGCAAAACATTAACCTAGGTCTGTATGAGCTCAAAAAACAAAATAGAACTTCATGATATGGCAAAGGGCAATAATAAAATAGATATTGAAAAAAGCATCCTGGTTCTGTTGCAGATGTAAGAATAGCCAAACTGGAGTTTTGGATATCAGTTGTTATGGATTTGAGCCAAATCATCTTCTTTTTGGTCTGTAGAAATCGCTTTAGTTAATCTTTCTGGAATCCAAATCGGCTGCTGTTCTCCCTGTGGAAACACATAAACAGACTCCCGACTCCAGACAATCACTGGGTCAGGACCTTGGTTAATCTCTCTGGAATCCAAATCGGCTGCTGTTCTCCCTGTGGAAACACACAAACAGACCCCCGACTCCAGACAATTACTGGGTCAGGACCTTTCCATTGTCCTGTTAGAATATCCTTCCAAAGTACCTTGGGCTTATGTACATTTTTTGGACACATATGCCTTTCCGCAGCACTAAGTCCTGATGAATCCAAATTTAAAAAGTTTAGAGTAAAAAGGGTTATTTTAAGTTTATCTTTGGGGAATATATACCCCTTCCCAATTCCTTCTTTTTGCTTTAATAAGTACATTTTAATAGTTTGATGAGCTCTTTCAACTATGCCTTGTCCCTGTGGATTGTATGGGATTCCTGTTATATGAGTAATGCCAAATGTTGAGCAAAATTGTTTAAAAGAGGTAGAAGTATAACCAGGGGCATTATCTGTTTTTAACTGTTTTGGAACACCCACAGTGGCAAAATTTTGTAAGCAATGAGCTATAACATCTTTAGTTTTTTCTCCGGCATGAAGGGAGCCCATCAAAAATCCAGAAGAAGTATCAACTGTAACATGCAAATATTTTAATTTTCCAAATTCTGGCAAGTGTGTGACGTCCATCTGCCAAATATGGTTAGGTATCAATCCTCTAGGATTGACTCCAAGATTAACTTGTGGTAAAAAGGTCACACAATTTTGACATTGTTTTATTATTTGTCTAGCTTGTTCCTTAGTTATTTTAAAACGCTTTTGTAAAGTATTAGCATTGACATGGAACCTTTTATGAAAATGTGTAGCTTCTTCTAGTGTAGAGAAAATATGTATGTCATGTGTAGTTTTATCTGCTAAATCGTTGCCCAAACTAAGGGCTCCAGGCAATCCTGTATGTGCTCTGATATGTCCTATAAAGAATGGATCTTTTCTGTCCCAGATTAGACTTTGTATAGCAGAAAACAAAGAGAAAACAGTAGAGGAAGGGGAAATCCTACCAGCATCTTCAAGGGATACTATAGCATTAACTACATACTGACTATCAGAAAATAAATTAAATACAGAATCTTTAAACATCACAAAAGCTTGTAAAACTGCATTAAGCTCTACCTTTTGAGCTGATTGTTTGGGTACTAAAAATGTAAAAGTTTGATCAGGGGTAACTACTGCTGCTGTACCATTATTTGACCCATCAGTGAATACATTTGGAGCATTCATGATAGGGGTTTTTCTTGTCATTTTTGGAAAAACTACAGGATGCGAAGACCAAAAAGACAACAAAGGATTAGATGGTAAGTGATTATCAAATGAAACATTAGATTTACACATGATTATTGCCCAAGTATTTAACTCATTAGCTAACTCATCAATTTGATCCATAGTATATGGAGTAATAATTTTATTGGGAGAAATTCCAAACACTCCCTTTGCTGCTTTTATTCCTTTGAGTATTAATTGTCCTACAGCCTCAGGATACCTAGTAAGAATAGTGTTAGGAGAATAAGATAAATGTATCCACAATAATGGACCTTCTTGCCAAAATACTCCTGTAGGAATATTTTTTGTTGGTATTACAATAAATAATAAAGGCAAAGTTATATCAATTCTATCCAAATGCATATTTTCCATATATGTTTCAATAATTTTTAATGCCTTTCTTGCTTCAGGCGTTAACATGCGGGGTGAATTTGGATCTGATGGACCTTTTAGGATATCAAATAAAGGTCCCAACTCTCCTGTTGGTATGCCTAGATAAGGCCTTATCCAATTTATGTCTCCTAATAACTTTTGAAAGTCGTTAAGTGATTTGAGTTGATCTACTCGTATTTGAATTTTTGGTGGACGGACCATGGTTGAGGATAATAGAACTCCTAAATAATTAATTGGAAAATTTAATTGTACTTTATCTATTGCTATCTCTAGATTATAATTTTTTAATAAATTTGTAAGTGTGGCATAACATTCTAGCAATGTGTTTTTATCTTTGTGTGCTAACAATACATCATCCATATAGTGAAATATTTGTAGTTTAGGATTTTGATTTCTAAGTGGCTGGATTGCTTTGTTAACATAAATTTGACACATAGTTGGGCTGTTAGCCATCCCTTGAGGGAGTACTTTCCATTCATATCTCTGATCAGGACCTTCATGATTCAGTGCAGGGATAGTAAATGCAAAATGTGGACTATCCTCAGGATGAATTGGAATTGAAAAAAAACAATCTTTAATATCTATAGCTAAAACGTACCAGGTTTTTGGCAAAGCAGACAATTGAGGAATCCCCGATTGAGCAGGTCCCATAATAACCATCTCATTATTAATGGCTCTTAAATCTTGCAATAATCTCCATTTACCAGATTTCTTTTTAATGACAAAAATGGGAGTATTGTAAGGAGATACGGAAGGTTGTATATGTCCCTCCGCTAATTGTTGTTTGACCAGGTCATGGGCTGCTTGTATCTTTTCTTTAGTCAGGGGCCACTGAGGAACCCATACTGGTCTATCTGATTTCCAAGTAATTTTTATTGCCTCAGTGACCCCTTCTGAAAACCCAGTCCATGTCTATTTATTCCCTGATCTATTTGAATTGGTGCTGCTATGCCTTGTTCTCCTAATCTTTTTTCTTTCCTGAAACCTTGTCTAGCCCTAATAGTGGGCGCATTTGGATTGATGTTATTTGTTAATGTCAAACCTAATTGATCTAGGACATCTCGTCCCCATAAATTTATAGGAAGATGATCCAATACATATGGCTGTATAGTTCCTTCACATCCTTCAGGATCCTTCCAATCTAATACCATTGCACTTCTATGGGGATTAGTTGCCACTCCTAGGCCTCGAAGCGTTTGAGTGGCTTGTTGTAACGGCCAATGTTTTGGCCATTCTTGACAAGATATGATGCTAAGGTCTGCACCCGTATCCAGTAGTCCATTAAATTCATGTCCTTGAATATTTAGTTTTAGCATGGGGCGAGAATCTAAATTTAAAGACAGCATAGCCCAATCTACACCTGTGGAGCCTAATCCCCTGGAACCTCTTTCTATAGTACTACTGGAAAATTTATCATGTAGGCTGGGTATTATTAATAACTGTGCTATTCTATCTCCTGGTGAAATTACTGATATACCCTTTGGAGAACTAGCTATAATTTTTATTTCACCTTCATAATCGGGATCAATTACCCCGGGACTTATCATAAGTCCTTTTAGCGTAGAAGAACTGCGTCCTAACAATAAGCCTACTGTTCCTTGGGGAAGAGGTCCTTTTACTCCTGTGGGAATGATTTGAACTCCCATCTCTGGAGTTAGTACTGCTCTGGCGGAGGCGCAGATGTCCAACCCTGCGCTCCCTCTGGTTCGTCTGATGAGAGATCTGATGGATAATGTGTCCTGGGTACTACCCTGATGGTGTTGCTGGGTTCCTCCATGGTGTTTCTGGGTTCCTCCAGTGCCCCGTACATTTGTGGTCGTGGGCCCCGGAGCATTGGGCCCCCCTGTCCGTTTTTTGGCAATGGAGCCTGATGCCTTTCTCCACGATATCGTGGGTAAACACTTGGTCCTTGTCTGTTTTTTGATAACGGAATACCCTCTATGGTGGTTTGAGAACGGCATTCATTAGCCCAATGTTTCCCTCTACGGCATCGTGGGCAAATACCCGGTATTCTATTCGTTTGATATCTAGCTTTGTTAAACCCTCCTCCTATGGGGCAACTCCTTTTAAAATGTCCTGTTTGATCACAATTATAGCATGTTTTTGGCCTGGCATCTAAAGCCTGTTGTACTGCTGCTAAGACTTGCCCTTGTTCATTAATGTCTCTACATAATTTAATATATGTGTTTAAATCTTCATGTCTCCATGGTCTAATGACCTCTCTGCAACAACGATTTGCTTGGTCATAAGCCAGTTGTTTTATAAATGGCATTGCCTGTTCTGTATCCCCAAAAATTCTGGAAGCTGCTTGAATAAGCCTATCTACAAATTCAGCGTAAGGTTCATTAGTTCCTTGTATTACCTTAGATAATTGACCTTGTAAACCTCCATGCCCCTGTAAAGTTTTCCATGCCCTAACCGCATCTACAGCAATTTGTGCGTATACGCCAGGATCATATTCAATTTGTTGCCGTTGACCCTCATAAGGTCCTTTTCCTAACAACATATCTAGATTTCTTTGAGGGTAACCGGCTGCTGCATTTCGTCTAGCTGTCTCCCTGCAAAATTCCTCATTGGCAACCTTCCATAACAAATATTGTCCTCCATTTAGCACAGATTTACACATACTAGCCCAATCTGCTGGCGTCATGTCCAAGTTGGTAATGGATTCGACCATGCTTACAGTGAACGGTGCTTGAGGACCATAGGTTGTTACAGCCTCCTTTAACTGCTTCACTGTTTTGAAATCTAAAGCACGGTGAATTCGCTGCCCTCCTGCCTGCTCAAGTACAGGGCATGCTAATCTTTGAGGTCCTGTCTCAGGATCCCATCTATCAACTACGGGGTTTGAGGGCCACTCAGCTATCTCCATAGGGGGAGCTGTTGGTTGAATTACGCCCTCTGGTGATAGAACGGTGTTAGTAGCAGCCTCCTGTTGTAGCTTTTTCCCTAATAGCTGTTTCTCCTCTAAGCTTTCTTCCTTTAAATTTTCTTCCTCTGTCTGACTAGCTTGAGAGACCTTCTCTTTTGCTTGATCTAAAATGTCTTTCTCCATGGTCTGAACCTCTAACAATTTACTTAACACTCTTTCAGTTTGTTTTTTACTAATTTCTAATCTGTTATAAAGATAACGCAACCCAATAAGATAACACAAAACAAAACCGAAACAGAATGAAACAAAAACGGAACAAAAAATCGTTGTATCAATTTTCCTATTTTCTTGACATGTGCATTTGTGGTCTATTTCTATCTCTTCCTCAGGGGTGAACAACTTCAAACCTTGAGCCAACCATTTTTCCCAATCTGCCTGAGAAAATTCTAGGGATAGGCAGCTTGAAACAAACACAAAACAAATCAAAACAAGAACACATTGTTTTTTAAAATGGTCACCCATTCTCTCGCCTTCCCTTAGGGGCAAGCAATTTCACTTACCCCGAAGCTTCAGACGTTCCCCGTACGGGCCACCAAATGCCGCAGTCTGGCTGGGCACAAATCACGAGCCACTGAAGCAGGAACAAACTTTATTTTTAAACTGCAGGAAAACACTTCACACAGCTCCCGGGGAATCCTCCCGAACGCCACGAGGCTTGTCCAGGAACCCCCAGCCGGAAATATATCTCCCGGAAATCCCTCCTCCTGCACTTCCCCAACCAATGGGAACTCTCGGGGAATCCCCGGAACTCCCCACGAGAACTCCAAAATAGTGCGAGAACTCAAAATTTGCGGCAGAGGCGGATAGTAATGCCTCGCCTGTCAATCAATACTGTTGGCAAAATGCCAGGGGCCATACAGACTCGGCCGTGGCTCTCAGCATACTACATTTAGATACAAGAGTTCTTTATAAGGCTTTAGAAATTACAAAACTAATGGATTGGGTGATTACTAAGGGTAGTTCCATGTTGTAGTGTCACAAATCAGTATTAGAGAAGCATTCACAATGACATGCCTTCAACTACTTTTGTGGGTCGGGTGGGGATTGAACACAGGTCTTCACACACCTGCTACACAATCCTTAAACTACAAATTATTTCCATTCTGTCTATTGTCCTCTCTACTCTGCTTATGCATGGAAAAATCCTTACTTTCAGAAGTTCCAAGACATGTCTTCACCATATTCACATCTGTCTTGTGGAGCATGAGGCTTTAGGTTGTATGCTTTCTGAATATAATCATACATTTAAAAGGGAATTTCAAAAAAATATATTTAAATCCATTATTGTGCAATAGTTACAAAGCACACTCAAGTGCTTGGTGATAAGTTGGCACTTTCCCAAACCTGGAACAGGAGGACTCACACCTGTAGGACACGGACATTGGATTGGCAGCCATTCTCATCTGACCTGATGTCATTAGCTTCCTTTCCTCCTGCCTCTGGACCCACTCACTGCCTCCCTGCCCCAACACTAAGGAGGAACAGTATAGCATGAAGGGAGAAAAGTAGAGAACTCAAAATAACATTAAGATGCCTAAAAATAGAAAGTTTTGAAATGTATTTTCTACCAAACACAAATTTCTAATTCTGCATGTTTCATTGGATATGCTTATTACAAATTCTCATGCCTTGGTACAGTTGTTAGAGAGCAGTTGCCCCATAGCCATTTTTTTTTTTAAATTGAAAGTCAGTTCATCTTTGACCACACATACTCTGGGTTTTGCTTTAGTGCAGTCTCCCTCAAGCCGACTTCACTTCTCATGATGAATACTTCAGCTATGTGGTCCTTAGTCTTGATGCAAACCCTTCTAGTAGAATTTATCTTGCTTCCTTGTGGGTCTTGGTCATCTTCTCTAGGCTGCACGTTCTCTGAAGGCAGGGACTATGCTACCAGCACTTCTACAACATCTAGCACAGGGTTGCCCAGTACCTACACTACAGCATGTATAGTATATGTGCTTCATACTTGCTAAATATTTGCTTCTTCCATCTCTAATTTCCAGAAACCCACACTGGAAATAAAAAACAAGGTTAGGACTAGGCCTTCCACATATTATACAGTCTCTGACATTTGTTAATTGTTTTTGTTGTGTTCAATGCCAAATGTCATTGTCTTTTTTGAAAACATTAGAAAATGAGGTTTGGTGTCAGCTATGGAAAGACCTCTGTGTTAGTTTCTGCATGGTGATGTTCAACCTTTCTTCAAATGTACCAGACAGCACATTCTTTGCTTTGTATTCTCCCCTTTAAGGACTCAAAACAAAACAAACAAAACCCCTTAGACTGATTATCTGTTTCCTGGTCCTCTCATGACATAGAGGAGCCACCTAAGTTCTGGAGAAGGTAAATGACTTATGTCAGATCACACAGAGAAGATAGACGAACAGGGACTTCAATCCAGATCTAGTGACTTAACTTTTCTTTCCCTCTGCTGAAGCCTATAGAGAATTTTTGGCTCAGGGTTCTTTCAAAAGTATTTCACAGGTAATGCTAATTGGTTGTTCTCCGGGGACAATCTAGTTGGCTGAGCATCATTAGCTAGGTCCTGGTGCAGAAGGCTGAGTTTAGCCAGTGTCTTAAGTAATATATATCATACTAGTTGCACTTTAGTTTTACACATTAATTTTTTAAAATTTTATTGTGTGGTTAGCCCAAGAGGAAAACCTCTTTCTCCTCCTTCTGTTGGGATATAATAAAGAGCAAAGAACACTTTCCAAGTTAAAGGAAACCATGGAAATATGTCCCCAAAGAGATTTTATAGGACCTGATTCATGACCCACATGTGCCTCTTTTAATCCTGAGTCATAGTTAATAGATATTAATGTTTCAATTTTTAAAAACCAGAAACACTTTTGTATTTTTATTTAAAATGTTTTACTTTAAATGCTCACTTCTCTAATTTTTTTATCTACATTTTTTTTAAAGCAGCTATTGCCTGTGGAGAAATTTAGTATGGGCCAGGGAGTGCAGAGAATAGTATTATATTTCAGTATTGATGCTCTTTGAATGTGACAGGATCCCTTAGTTATATCTTTTTTTTTTCATTTAATTTATGAGGAAAAAAAGAAAGTAATCACTCTAAAAATCTAAGCTTATCAGTTTCTTACCATACCCTGAAGGTTTCCATTAAGTCCAGGATCAATTGGGGCAGCCACTTCATGATTTGTGCACTATATTTGAGTTTTACAAGGAGGCAAGAGAAGCTGTCGTTTGATTTTATTAAAGCAGTATCTTTATTCACTTAGCAGCTAACCTAACAATGTGATTTTCATCAATTTAGGATGAACAGTACTTATCTGCACTGGTTCTCAGTGATGTATGTTACTTGGAGTTAGTTCATGAGGGGATAGAGAATGGGACTTGGACTTTCTAGGATATACAAATCCTAAACCTCAGATTACTATTGCCTTGGCCACAATTTATTGGAACCAACTACCAATTCCACCAAGGCAATGGTTATATCTGTTTTGTTCTTTCATGTTAAGCTTATACCTAGAATAGCGTGTGACCAAGAGTACAGTGTACATTCAATAGAATCATACTGATGGACATTCTCATCTGAAATATATTTTCCGTTCCCCTGTACCTGGACAAAATTTAACCAATTTTGAGGTTCAGTTTTAATCCTTCTTTTGTGAAGGATTCCACATGCAGTACAGATATTTGCTCCTAGTGAATTCATCTTTTTCTGAACTCAACTAGTAATACCTCAAGTCATATTTTAGGCACTTCTTGTAAGTTTGGTTGATTTACTATTCAATTCTTGTATTTATATTAAACTTTACAGGCTATTTGTTTTATTTCAACATCACATAGCACTTTCCCCCTAGCACACAATTTCTTGGCAAATGGAAAGATCAATAAAATGTTTGGTGGTGATGTTTTTCATCCATCTGTAAAGTCACTCTTCAAATATTCACCCAGTGATTGTATTCTAAGTAAGTATCAGCTTAGTTTCTTTTTTAATTGCTCAGATTTATTTAAGAAACTCTGTAAAAAATAACCAAAGCATGGTGTTTCACCATGAAGAATCTCTGGTTAAACCTTCTGAGTTAAAATGCAGTGGTTTCAGAATTTTCCTTACTAGCATCTTTCTTATCTAATGAAGATGCAAAGTAGAATGGAGCCCCCATTTGTGCACAAGTAGGCAATGAGGTAATTCTCAGTTAGCAACAACAACAGTAAGAAAAAAACAAAGTGAATCACCCTTGCCAAGTACGAAGAGATTACAGATTCCCATGAAGACAAAGGGAGTACTAAATATAGATGTATCCCATTGAGCTCTTGCATTAGAAAGGAGAGAAAACAATTTTTGCATGAGCAAGAGGGAATTAAGCATGGGTACAAGGTTGCCAAGCCAAGATACTTGTATACAGCCTTGTTTTCCGTGATCAGTCTTCCTGACAGAATCCTGTCTTCTTTCTCATATATTTTCAAGCTACTGTAAGCTATTTTGGGAAAATACTTTCACAAAATATCTAAACCTTATGTTTGCTGACAGGCTACAAAGTCTAGGTTCTAAGAGATTTTTATCTCACACAAGAATTTTCAATCTAACTGGCACCTCTGCTTCTCATGAATCCTGAAGAACAGATGGAATTGTGAACCCAATTTTGACTGAGATTAAATTCAGCCTTACGAATCATTTTCAAAGTTTCCTATCAACATTCCACAGGTTTCTGATGTTTTTGTTTGAGGAGATGGCTTCCCTCAGGAAAAACTGAAAGAGAAAATCACAAAGGTGAGAATCTGCTTTGGATAAAGAGGCTCCACCAAATGAATTCAGTCTCTTATTAAAAATGATAATGAACACTAAGAATGTCATGGTACAATAAAACACTACACAGAAGATGGTAATGTTTTCACTGGTATTAGTAGGTTTCCTGAGAACGCAAAGCTAAATGCATGTTGACCATCTTGCTCTAATGAGCATCCTACTTATGTATTCCTACTTATGGCTTTCTGCTTATGTCAAGGGGTAGTGGTTCCTTCGTTCTTAGCCAAGAAATGTTGGTTAGTCAGATCTCAGCAGTCAAATCCAGTAGGGTTTCTCCATTGTATGAAAACACAACTGACATGTACTCTGTAGCACTCAAGGTATCAGGATCTGAGTTATGATTCTTTACTATCAATTGACACTGAGAAATTACGGGACAAAAAGTTTTTATGAAGGGCTGGGTTTGTGGCTCAGTGGTAGAGCACTTGCCTAGCATGTGTGAGGCACTAGGTTCAATTCTTAGCACTGCATACAAATAAATAAAATAAAGGTCTATTGACCACTAAGCAATATTTAAAAAAATTTTTTTTATGGAAATATTTTCTTCCTAAATGTTGAAACCCAGCTACTAATTTTTCCCAGGTCTTATGACTGACCTGACCATTCATTTGTAGTTCCTTTTAAAAATACCAATCATTTGATTTATTTAGATCTCAGTATAGCTGCTTGGGGAAGTTGACAAGTGAATCTTATTAGACTAATATCTAGTATTGTTCTTTCATATATGCACATAAATCCACTTTCATAAATCTTGGAGACTTGAAAAAACTTTATGGTAAAAT
>NW_025999900.1:1901359-1938210 GCF_001458135.2 Marmota marmota marmota
TTTTTTTTTTTTTTTTTTAACCTGGAAGCAATCCTAGAGAACATTCAGTACCATCATTCCATTTTATAATTAACAGTTTATAATGTCATCCCTTGGTATTCCTAGGAGATTGTTCTGGAACCCCTTCCTCCCATGGATATCAAGGTGCTCCACTCTTTATATGAAATGGAACCCTCGTTTGTGCACAAATAGGCAATGAGGTAATTCTCCAGTTAGCAACAACACAACGGTAAGAAAAAAACAAAGTGAATCATCCTTATAACCGATATACAGCCTCCCACACACTTTAAATCATGTTTAGATTACAATATCTAATAAATCATTTTTAGATTACTTATAATATCTAATGCAATGTAAGAACCATGTAAAGAGTTGTTAGATACTGAGTGCTTGCTTTGGCAGCACATATACTAAAATTGGAACAATACAGAGAAGATTAGTATGGCCCTTGAACAAGGATGACATGCACATTCGCGAAGGGTTCCATAATTAAAAAAATTTTAAAAAATATAAATAGTTGTTATACTGAATTATTTGGAGAATAATAAAAAGGAATGCCTGTACATGGTCAATATAGATGAATTTTTTTCTGAATATTTTCTATCCATGGTTAAATCCAGGGATACAGAACTTGCAGATATGGGAGACTGACTATTTATGTAACAATTTCAGGTCATATTTTTATTTACAGTATTTCATTTGAGGTAGATGGAGAAGATGTAATTCTCATTTTGTACCAAGAAAGCATATTTAGGCTTCATGGTCTTAAAAACAACTGGAAGACCACAGATTAGTGTCAGATCTAACTTTAGAACCAGGGTCTTTTGCCCTGTAGGCCAATTCTCTTCCTACAGATACATTGCCCCTCTTGTACCCAGTAAAATACATCTCTGGCCTTTAGCTCAAAGACCAGATTACAGCCAATCCACCTACTTATCCTCGGGCTCTGTGTCAGAGTTTCCAACTTGTGAAAGCTTAATATCCCACGCTGAAGAAAAATATCATAAATTCCAAACTAAAGTATAAGCTTTTCTGTAAGTCCTTTCTTGATCCCTAGAAAAAGACCAACACTTTTTTCTGTCATACATTTCAGTCAAGAAGAAAACCCATCTCCTCTGAACCACCTTTGAAGCCTCCCTTTTAGTAGAGTATATGGATTTCTTCATTAATTCATTAAATATTTGTGACCTGAATAATACATATTAGCTCTCTGTTTTATTCAAATCATTTTATTTAGACTATTTGCTAACATACTCCTCCAATAGATATGCTTAGATATTTGGTAAATACATTACTCAGTTTCTCAAAGAGTATAAAATAAATACACGTAGAATATCAATGAAGTCAGTTCCTTCAACATCTCTTATCTCTTAAAAGTTTTGATGACAGAAACCATATTTTCAGTTTGTTTTTCTCCATCTTTCATAGTATTAGAAAAGTATCTTGCACATAGTAGGTGCTCTCAACAAACATCAATTAATGTGGAATATATTAACCCTTCCTAAGGAGATATTAGGGAACAAATCTGATTCTGAGTGTAACTGCTATCTCAGAAGTTCTCTACCAGGAATAATTTTTCCTCCCAGGAGATGATAGCAATAGTGGCAGCTATTTTTGGCTCCTAAACTTAGGGGTGGAGTTGAGGGAGTGGGGGTTGCCATTGGCATCTATTGTTCAGAGGCCAGGGATGCTGTAAATATCTGTCAATACACAGGGTAGCCCCTGACATCAGAGTATTATCTGGCCCAGAATATGTCCAGATTGAGAATCTTTGGCTAATGCAAGTCTCTCCCTAAAATCCTCATAGTTGTATTTTATCTTACATGATATTTCCAGGACATTTTCAAGGTTAGTTTTGCACTGGTAGTTTACTTCATGGTTAATCTGAAATGAACATAGCCACCAAAGTCATATATACCTGTGCACTATTAGATCACCATTGCCTTTTAATGATAATTTTGGGAGTGTATCTGTGATGAATAAAGGGGTGCAATGAAGGTTTGAGAAAACTTCACAAGAAGATGAATTATTTAAATATTATTTCTAGAATTTGTACTGTTTACTCACATGATTATACTCTGGAAGCTTGAATGAGACAGATAAAACATTGATTGGCTGGTTAAATATTACTATGTGGAACCATTATTATTTTTTATTTATTAATTTTTTCAGTGCTGGGGATCAAACCCAGAGCCTTGTATGTACTAGGTAAGTCCACCACTGAACTACATTCCTGGCCCCATATTCTTTTACCATTTATAGACCACCCAAATTATTTGCATTGAGAATATACACAGCTGAATAAATTGAAGGAATTAACATTGGGGTGTAAGTAGGAAATGGTAATTTTAATGTGAAATTAATGTAACTGGGACCCACTTTTGTATTCTGAGTATGCTCACAACAGGAAGTGTAAAATGCAGAAGTACTTTAGCATGAGCCTATTTGACTGAGGGACTTTGGAGGAAGAGAGAATAAGATACACATGGTTGGTATGTAGATAAGGTGAGTATGTAATTTGTCACCTAAACACAGCAGCTTTGAATATGGGACATTAATAGTTAATCCAGGACAACAGGCATAAGCAAAAGACTGGGATAAGTCAGGATACATAATCACACTAATCATAAATAGTGCCCAGATTTGGAGAAAAGAAGGAGAAATATACAATATCATCAAGGTAATGCACTGAAAAAGTTTTCTAAAACTAAAAAAAAAAGTCTTTAGTGTAGAGACTCACCCAACATAAGCAGATAAAATTGTTTGTGTGTTAGAGGCTTTTGCAATAAAACTGATTTATCTGAGAGAACAGACAGCTTTGAAACACCCTTATTGGTGCCTTGGCATAAATAGTGGATTTTAAACAATAAATGTTACCACAAGAATCTGGTGCAAGGGTAAGTGGGGTGTATTGTGTGCATGTTATTTGAGGGAACCATTCAGAACAAGGTGAAGGGCTCCCTGAAGACTTAGGAAGAGCCACTAGGATAAGAGTAAATGAAAGTTAAAGGAAGTCAGGTCTACTTAAAGCTCTGTGAGCAGTACTAGAGCAAATGTGTTTACTAATTACTCCTTAATTCTTATCCTGATGGATAACTTGTAGGGAAATCCTGGTTAAAGTGGGAAGATGATAAGACAAAGAAAATGTGAATTTTGTGTACCCCAGATGAGCTGACCAATCTGGGACTTTGGGAGAATTTCTATTTGGAAATGCAAAGGTAATTTTAGGGCAGATGCAGAGGCTAAGGCAGGTGGCCACAGGGTTCTGTGGCTCAGAAGGCATGGAGGCCATTTCAGAAGACAGGCATAACAGAGCAAGTTTCAGATGCCAGGGAGTGGATCAGTTTTAGGATGAAACATAAGCATGAACTAATCTGAAAGGGCAAATGTATTCCTAAACTAGGTTTCCCAGCACTGAATACTTGGAACGTTCCAACATGAAGGGTCGCTGTAGTAATGGCTGAGATGCGTTATATACCCGATTCAGCTGCTTCTTGGAAGCACCCTGTTGTTTTGTGATCTGTGCCTCTCATCATTGCATTGGGGCCCTCTTCAGCTCCCTGTTTCTCTGGGTTTTGGTGACTTTTCATACTTGCCAAGGTAGGCCTTTTCACTGGGGACTGTCCTGATATCCAGGAAGTATCTGCTATGTCTGTCTGAGCTCCTTCTTTATCTTACCCAGAGGTTCTACATGTTGGTACACTTGACTTTTAAGCTCACATTTTCCTACATCAGTTGCAAATGAGCTTGCCAACAGGTAGTGGCTTTTCTGTTTTTGAAATGGTACTATTTTTAGCGTATGAAGAAAGCTTTGAGCAAGATCTGATTATTTCATTTGCACTGGTTACTTTATGAAAAATGAAAAGGGAAAGATGAAGATGACCAAGAAACAGTTCGTATAAAATGTATTTGAGTGTAGGTTGAAATTTATGAAGTGTGATAGCAGATAGTGGCAAAGCTGAAGCCACACTAGCTTGCTCATCAACCTGATATACTGTAAATAAGAACACAATTTAAAAAAAAAACATGAATTTAATTTAAGATTATGTTGTTGGTGTATTTTATTTGAAAACACCTCCATAACCCTTGCATTTAGTGATACTGGTTTATTAATAGGGTCCTTTAAGTGAAATAAGTTTGAGAAAATGCTGAATTAAATCAAGAATGTAAGATTTTCATTTCAGAACTTGGATATGTTAATACACATGGTTGATTCTTCAAGAGGGAGAATGGATATTAAATATTTCTCAAATATAGTTGACCATAACTTACTCTCTTTGGTGGATCATATGCTGAGGTTACAGTTCAGTGTAACAATTTTGAGAGGTATTTCACCAGAACCTGCTCTCTGGTAAAGAATTTATTTTTCTGGCATCTCAAATATGTAAATATCTTCATAGTGTATAGTTTCTCTTAAAATGTATAATAATTTTCCCCATGTATAGTATGTAGTTTTTTCCCTAAATAAGCAAATATCTTTATATTAGGAAATTTCACTCTTCAGGTTATAGAAAAATTTTAAATTTTGGCCAAGAAACACCACTTGATTTGATTTGATTTTCTTTTAAAATTTATTGTCACATCAGTTTTTTTGGAAGGGAAAACAAAGGAAGATTCTTGTAAACTTAGAAGCCAAGTCAATATCTTGTTGTTGTTCTAATCTGTTATACATAATACTAGAATGCAGAATGCATTTTGACACATCATACATAAATGGAATATAAATTCTCATTGTTCTGGTACATAATGTAAAGTTACATAGGTCATGTAATCATATATACATGTAGGGTAATAATGTTCAATTCATTCTACTATCATTTCTACCCCCATTCCTCCTCCCCTTCCTTCACTCCTATCTAATCCAAAGTGCCACTATTCTTCCCTGCCCCCTCCCTTATTCTGAATTAGTGTGCGCAAATCAGAGAAAACATTCAGCATTTGGTTCTTTGGCATTGGCTTATATCACTTAGTATGATATTCTCCAGTTCCATCCATATACTAGCAAATGCCATAATTTCATTCCTCTTTATGGCTGAGTAATATTCCATTATGTATACATACCACGATTTCTTTATCCGTTCATCTGTTGAAGGGCACCTGGGTTGGTTCTGTAGTTTAGCTATTGTAAATTGAGCTGCTATAAACATTGATGTGTCTGTCTCACTGTAGTGTGCTGATTTTAAGTCCTTTTGATATAAATAGAGAAGTTGAATAACTGGGTCAAATGGTGGTTCTAATCTAAGTTTTCTGAGGAATTTCCATGCTGCTTTCCAGATGGTTGCACCAATTAGCAGTCCCACCAGCAATGTATAAGCGTACCTTTTTTTCCCACATCCTCACCAACATTTATTGTTGCTTGTATTGATAATTGCCATTCTGACTGAAATGAGATCTCAGTATACTCTTCATTTGCATTTCTCTAATTGCTAGGGATGTTAAATATTATTTCATATATTTGTTGACCAATTGAATTTCTTCTTCTGTGAAGTGTCTGTTGAGTTCCTTTTCCATTTATTGATTGGGTTATTTATGGGTTTTTGTTTGATGTTAAGTTTTTTGAGTTCTTTATATATTCTGGAGATTAATGATCTATCTGCTGTGTAGGTGGCAAAGATTTTCTCCCATTCTGTAGGCTCTCTCTTCACATTATTGATTGTTTCCTTTGCTGAAAAGAAGCTTTTTACATTGTTTTCATTCCGTTTCTTGATTCTTGGTGTTACTTCTGGTGCTTGTTAAGGAAGTCAGGTCCAAAGCCAACATTATGAAGATTGGGGCCTACTTTTTCTTCTGTGAGGCATAGAGCTCTGTTCTAGTGCCTAAGTCCTTGATCTATTTTGAGTTAATTTTTGTGCAGGTGGAGAGATATGGGTATAATTTTGTTTTGCTGCCTATGGATTTCCAGTTTTTCCAGCACCATTTGTTTAAGAGGCTATCTTTTCTCCAATGTGTATTGTTGGTGCCTTTGTCTAGTATGAGATAATTGTATTTATGTGGGTTTGACTCTGTGTCTTCTATTCTATACTATTGGTCTACATGTCTGTTTTGGTGTTAATACCATGCCGTTTTTATTACTGTGGCTCTGTAGTATAACTTAAGATCTGGTATTGTGATGCCTCCTGTTTCACTTTTCTTACTAAGGATTTCTTTGGCTATTCTGGGTCTATTATTTTTCCAAATGGATTTCATGACTGCTTATTCTATTTCTATGAAGAATGTCATTGTAATTTCAAGGAATTTTATTAAATCTACGTAAGTTTTTGGTAGTATGGCCATTTTGACAATGTTAATTCTGCTATACAAGAGCATGGGAGATCTTTCCATCTTCTAAAGTCTTCTTCAATTTCTTTCTTTAGTGTTCTGTAGTTTTCATTGTAGAGGTCTTTTCACCTCTTTTGTTAGATTGATTCTCAAATATTCTTTTTTCTTTGAGGCTATTATGGATGGAATAGTTTTCCTAATTTCTCTTGCATTGGATTAATCACTGAGTTTTAGGAACACATTTGGTTTATAGATGTTAATTTTATGTCCTGCTACTTTGCTGAATTCGTTTACTAGTTCAAGACGTTTTCTGGTGGAATTTTTTGGTTCTTCTAAATGTGGAATCATGTTGTTGGAAAATAGTGATAGGTTGAGTTCTTCTTTTCCTATTTGTGTCCCTTTATTTATTTATTTTTCTTTCTAATTGCTCTGGCTAGTGTTTCAAGGATGATGTTGAATAAAAGTGGCAAGAGAGGGCATCCCTGTCTTGTTCCAGTTCTTAGTGGAAATGCTTTCAATATTTCTCCATTTAAAATGCTTTTGACCTTGGGTTTAGCTTATATAGATTTAACAATGTTGAGTTATATTGCTAGTATCCCTAGTTTTTCTAGTGTTTTGAACATGGAGAGGTATGTATTTTGTCAGATTTTTTGTATCTATTGAGATGATCATTTGATTTTTGTCTCTAAGTCTTGATGTGATGAATCATGTTTATTGATTTCTATCTCTTGAACCAACTTTGCATCCCTGAGATGAACCAACTTGATCATGGTACACTATCTTTTAAATATGTTTTTGTATGTGGTTTGCCAGAATTTTATTGAGAAATTTTGCATCTGTTTTCATCAGGGATATTGGTCTGAAGTTTTCTTTCCTTGATATATCTGTCTGGTTTTGGTATCAGGGTGATATTTGCCTCATAGGATGAGTTTAGATGGGTTCCCTCTTTTTCTATTTCATGGAGTAATTTGAGGAGTATTGGTGTTAATTCTTCTTTGAAGTACTTGTAGAACTTGGCTGAGAATCTGTCTGGTCCTGGGTTTTTCTTGATTTGTAGGCTTTTAATGATGTCTTCAATTTCATTGTTTGAAATTGATCTATTTAAATTGTGTATGTCCTCCTGATTCAGTTTGTGTGGGTCATTCTAGACAGAAAGTTGTTTATGTCTTCAAGATTTTCTATTTTATTTGAGTATTAAGTTTTCAAATAGTTTCCGATTATCTCCTGTATTTCAGTAGTGTCCATAATGATATTTCCTTTTTCATCATGAATTTTAGTAATTTGAGTTTTCTCTTTTTCTCTTTGTTAGCATGGCTAAGAATTTATCAATTTTATTTATTTATTCAAGAAAACAACTGTTTGTGTGAATTTTTTGAATAGTTTCTTTTGTTTGAATTTCATTGATTTCAGCTCCAATTTTAATTATTTCCTGTCTCCTACTGCTTTTGGTGTTGATCTGTTCTTCTTTTTCTAGGGCTTTGAGATATAATGGTAGGTCATATGTTCATTGACTCTCTATTCTTTTAATGAATGAACTCAATGCAATGAACTTTTGTCTTAGCACTACCTTTGTGATGTGATTTTGATATGTTGTATCAGTGTTTTTATTTACTCTAAGTATTTTTTATTCCCTCCCAGATTTCGTCTGCTATCCATTCATCATTCGATAGCATATTATTCAGTCTCCAGGTGTTGTAGTAGCTTCTAATTTTTTGTTTTATTGTTGATTTCTAATTTCATTCCATTATGATCTGATAGAATGCAGAGTACTGTCTCCATTTTTTTATATTTACTAAGAGTTGCTTTGTGGCATTAGATATGGTCTATTTTAGAGAAGTATCCATGTACTGCTGTGAAGAAAGTATAATCACTCATCAATGGGTAAAATATTCTACATATTTCTGTTAAGTCTAAATTATTGATTGTATTAATGAGTTTTATATTTTCTTTGTTTAGTTTTTGTTTGGCTGATCTATGCAGTAGTGAGAGAGGTGTGTTAATATCACCTGATATTATTGTGCTGTGGTCTATTTGATTCTTGAAATTGAGATGGGTTTGCTTGATGTATGGATATGCTCCGTTGTTTGGAGCATAAATATTTATGATTGTTATGTCTTGTTGATGTATAATTACCTTAAGCAGTATAAAATGACCTTCTGAGTCCCTTCTGATTAATTTTGGATTGAAGTCCACTTTATCTGATATAAGGATGGAAACCCTGCTTCTTTTATGTGATCCATGTGAGTTATATGTTTTTTCCCATACTTTTACCTTCAGTCTGTGATGTCTTTGCCTTTGAGGTAAGTCTTGTGGAGGCAGCATATTTTGGGGTATTGTTCTTTAATCTAATCTTCCCCCCCCTAAATGTCAAGGCTTTCCCTTGTCATGTTTGCCCTGTTTCACCCATTAGTTTCTTGTGAGCTCAGTTTTTTATTTGCCCAAAGGCAGGATCTTATTCCCAGGGCACTGACTTATAAGCTGCGAACCTGACTCCACATCTACAATGACTTTCTGCAAGACCTGCCAGCTGCCAGTCTACCAGTGTTATGGATAGTACTTCCCCTGCCACATGTCCCTTCCATGCATGGCCTCACCATTGCTAGTCATGGAGTATTCTACTACATGCTGATCCTATGATGTGCTCCTAATGTGCCTGCCCTTCTTTGATATTCTGAACTCAAGACCAGTGCTGCGGACTTTGCAGGTCATACAGCCTCTGTCATAACTATTCAACACTGAAAATGTGTCTAATGATGACAACAATAATCATAAGCGATATATGGAAACAAATGGGTGTGTGTGTTCCAATAAAACTTTATTTACAAAAACATATTATGGGCTGGATTCAGCCCAAACATTGCAGTGTGCTGATCCCTGTTCAAAGCCACATCCTGAGGTTAAGACCTAAGGTTATGTTGTTTAGTGGTAAAACTGGGATTCAAATGTAGGCTTGGCTGGTGGAAAAGCTCATGTTCTTTCTACCCTGCAACCTTTCCCTTAGATAAGAGGGTAGAAGTCAGATAACTAGAAAGAAAGAGGAAAGAGTTACATCCAACATGAGGAGAGAAATAATCAAAGACTCATAGTTCATGGCCCGTTTTGGTGATAATGAGTAGATGAGCTTTAATAGAAGAAGGGGCCACTGCAGGAGTGAAGCAGAAGGAGTGGTTGGGAGGAAAAGTCTGTGTTCAAGTTTGTGATTGGCTGTGAGTGACAGAAATCTGACTAACCAGGGCTTAAAATGTGTAGGTTGTGTAATGGATAGGTATCTAGCAATGTTTCCTAAAGTATAAATACCTAGACTATGAAATTATTAGCTTTACATATTATGTATGTAATTGACGGAAAAGAAAGAAAACTCTGCTGTTGTGAGAATGATGGATTAGATCCAGGACTATCAAAATAAGAGAGTACAACTGTGAGTATACTGAAATCATGAATGAGGACTTAAGGTAGGTGGTAAATTGAAGGCTAGATCAGGAGTTTTATGATGATAGAAATCATGTCTATGCCCTCTCTCAAACATAAAAGATGATATTTAAAATATGACGAATGATTAAGTACAAAGAAAGAGAGAGTCAAGGATGTCTTGATGAACAGATAGTGTAGTAGGTTGAAGCTACCTGAAGGTTTCACAGAACACAAGCAAATACTGATTAAATCCCACTCCAGACAAGCTCAGCTCTGTGACAGAGCCCGTGCTGGGACCTTTCCCACCTCTCTTGTAACTTGCATTCTCCTTCTCTTAGATGTCCCAATTTTCTTTGACCTGCCTTGCCAGCATCTAATCCTTGAAAACCTTTGCTTGCAGGAGTTAGTGCTAGTTAATTATGGCTTCCCTTTAATACCTCAGGGCATCATCAGTAATGAGAAAAGAACCAGTTACCTGTTTCTATGTAGCTCTTCCCTCAAATCAGTCCTTGTCCCTTCTAACATTAGAATAGTTTTTATTTTTGCCAGGCACTCTTGTAATCCCAGCAGCTCAGGAAGCTGAAGCAAGAGGATTGGGGGTTCAAAGCCAGCCTCAGCAACAGTGAAGTGCTAAGCAACTCAGTGAGACCCTGTTTCTAACTAAAATACAAAAAAAGAAAAAAAAAAAAAGCTGGGCTGTGTCTCAGTGATTGATTGCTCCTGAGTTAAATCCCTGGTACAACCCTACCACCACCAAATAAAAAAAAACAAGTAGTTTTTATTTTTAATCAAAGGCTTAAGAAACCCTTATTTTTAATGAAGATAAATCCATACTGTGAGTCTCATTATTCATGAGAAAAAGGAAAAAAATGCATATCATTCATTAGAAGAAGACAAAATATGCATTTCCTTGAAATTCTTTATGTACTCATTTAACAAATGTGTATTGATTACCTGTTGTGTGCCAAACACAATGCAGGGCATAGGAGATCCATTAGGGGCACAATAGAGACAGAGCCCACATATTTGCAGATTTAAAAACATGGCCCAAGAACTGGAGTCCATCTTGTCCTCAATGAGGCTTTCCATTCTATTCAAATACTTGAACTGACCACCAGAAGTCTTGTAAATGCTAGTGTGAAGATTATAAGAGGATATATTCTCTTTTTCATAGGCTTTTCTTTTAGGTCAAGTTTTACAATACTTTAACATTTATTTAGCACCACTGGCCTAGAGGTGGTACAGAAAATGGAACGTAATCATACTTTTTGCCTCATGGGCTTGCAATCTATTAAATATTACTCTCTCTCTCTCCTGCTGAAAGTTTAATGTCCCAAAGCCAAGTATAACAACAAGGTCATTTAAAAATGTTTTAATCAAGACATGTAATTTAAAATTGCTTACTCTTTCTCAGAACATTAATCTTATGTACGTATTTATCCCTGGGGGCTAGCCAGATACTCATGAAAGAGTTCTCTAAGGTATAAATTTCAATGAAAATTTGCACATAAACAGTAATCTCCATACAACTCACTTCTTTTTCTCGAGCATTAACACACACACACACACACACACAAAATGAACTTCTTCTCACCAACAAAGATCAAAGTGACCAATGAATTGGAATTTGGATTTTTACCTTGACATTTTAAGATTCAAATCTTTTGCATAAGGATAGACTCTTGCAAAGGTGGGTGGGTGACAGTTCCCATTCTTAGAACAGTGTCCTTACTAAAGAGAAACTAGCTCTTAGCAGGTTGACTGACTTTTTGTTAAGAGTGAAATCACGCCATTTCCTTCTCTTTGTCCTCCCCAAGACTGACCCTTAGTCTCCATCAGCTTCCTTCCTGGGATTTCACCTTCTTCAGCCTCTTTTATGGGACAACTTTTTTGAAACTCAGTTGTCAGACGAATTATTGTCTCCATCTATGAGAAGTGGAATGAAGAAAATCATGCAATGCTATTTTCCATTTTTTGGGAATACATTTCATATCTCTTTTTTCTTGGATCTTGGATGTTTGTACAGTGCATCTGCAGATTTTTAAAGGATGTTACCATTTGCTCTCTCCAATGACTCAGCTAGGTGCATAGGGGCAGCTCTACTCCTCCTATGAGAAACTCAAGACTCAGGATATTTATGAGTCACTGAAAAGTACATGTTAAGAATCAGGACAGGAGCCTAGGATTTTTGTTAAGGCAAAGCAATTATTTAGTTATAAAAATGGAGCGTTGTTGGTTTTAAAAGTGTTCACTTACTCAAATTCCCTAATTTCCTATATCACAGGAAAAGCTATTTTAATTTTGCTATATACCTTTCCATATATTCACATAAAAATGCTTATCAATGTTGAACATACACATGTAACTTAAAACATTTAAAATGGCATACTATTACAAATATTATTTTGTTGTATACTCTTATATATGTAATAAAAAATTACTTATTCTCTGTCAGACCATTCAGAGAACCATCTTCCATTTTAACCACTACAAAATACTTTGTACATGAACATAGCAATTTATTTAGCCAGACCCTTATTAAAGAACATTAATACATTTCCTAAATGTTGCAATAAAACAGTGCTGGAGCAAGTGGCCTTCTGTGATGTCTATGGGGAAAAGAGTGATAATTAATGAAGGGTGGTTTCCAAAAAGTATAAATATATACACATTTGAAATTTTAATTGATTTTTCTGTGGCTCTTGCCAAATACCTTAACAGTTAATATTACCACTGAGAGTAGAGAGTCCTAATTTCCTCATACCCTCGTCAACATTGAATGTGATCAGTTTCTACTTTTATCCTTGCTAGTTATTTCTTAGAATTTATTTAGTTGTCATATTTTACGTTTGTTAGTTGCATAATTAATTTGTTGTTAATCTTCCTTAATTTTTAGTAAATACATTTAAGTCTATGCAGTTTACTCTGAATATCATTTAAGGGACACTCACAGATTTTATCCTATAGGTTGACGTATTTTCATTATTCTACCATAGTCTGTAATTCCTATATTGATTTCACCTTTAAAATAACTTATGTAAAAGTTTCAGTTTTTAATTGTATAGATCTTTTATGTTCAATTTTGATAGTTTTGAATATTCTTATGTCACAATGAAAAAATGTAGCTTTTAGTTTGGGGATTTATTTCCTTTTTGGACTGACACATGGTCAATTTCAGTAGATATAAAAAAAATTTAGAAAAGAGCATAATCTCTATTTTGTGGACAAGAAAACCAAACTAGTAGAAGCGATTAAGGTTGATTTAAGTCTCCCTCCATTTTGAGAATTTGTTATTTCTGTGTTTCCAACACATTTTATTTTACATATGTCAATGCAATGTTGTGAGACACATGATGTTTAATTATATATCTTATTTTTCAATGGGAAACAAACCTTTATATTTTAGATAATTTTAAACTTGGTATAATGATTTTTTTAAACCTCAAATAGACCATGTATGTTTTGATTTTACCACTACTTTCCCCTCCATTCCACCACCTTTTAAAAAATTTTCCTACTGGGCTGGGGATGTGGCTCAAGCGGTAGCACACTCTCCTGGCATGCGTGCGGCCCAGGTTCGATCCTCAGCACCACAAACAAAGATGTTGTGTCTGCCGAAAACTAAAAAATAAATATTAAAAAATTCTCTCTCTCTCTCTCTCTCTTTAAAAAAAATAAAAATAAAAAATTTTCCTATTGTTTTTTGGTAGTTATAACTTTGCCTATAAACATTTCACACTCATGAAAATTTTTTTCTTTCATGTTATTTTGGTGTTTCTTTCATAAATAACATGTAGCTAATTTTAAAACCCAGTGCAAGAACTACTGCCTTTGAATAATAGGGTCTTTTAACATAATCACATACGATAACTATATCATGAATTCCTAATACCTATTTATATATTTTTTTAAAAAAAAATTCTTGTATTTTTGCCTTCTTTCCTCTTTAGCTATAATGATAGGTTTTTCTCTATCTTTACCCCTTGTAATGTTCAACACATTATATCTGCTTTCTCTTTTAATGGTTGCCTTTCCATTTTTTTAACAAGCATTTAAAAGATTGTTTTACAAATATAGATAATCTATGAAGTTATTTAATCTCTCACAAGGAGGACAGAATTCTTGGTGCCTTTGTACTTTTCTTACCCCCACCCCCTGTATATTTTTTCCTAGAAAATACTAGAATTTAAACTCTAATTATTTTTTATTGTTATATTATGCTATATAAGTTGCCTTTGGTTTCACAACTGTATTTTCAGCAGCTGTTTGGAATTACTTGTATATTTTTTTGCTTAAAAAATTCTTGGTGTGGTTTTTCATTTGGCTGGTACACATCCTCAATAATTCTTTCAGAAACATCCGTGGGTGATTAACGTTTTGAATTCTTCTTTCTAAAATGTTTTTATTTTGCTCCCACTCTTAAATGCTTTATGGATTCTTACAAATTACCATTCTACTTACTGTAAAACAAAAGATACTTATTTTTTCACAATTTCTGTAAGTTAGGAATCTGAGTGCAATTTCACAGCTTATCTTTGACTTAAAGCTACTGAAGTGGTTGTGGCAAAGCCACAGTTTTATCTGTGGTCAGTCTAAAAATGTCTCTAAGGGAAGGACCCAGTGCCAAACCTACTTAAGTGGTTATTGGTAAGATTTGGTCCCATGCAGGCTCTTGGCTACCACCTCCCTTCCCTCCCTTCTGCATAGGCCTTTCCATAGGACATCTCATGGACTGGAATCTGGCTTCCTGAGAGGGAGGGGGCAGCAGAGGAAAAGAGTGTCTCTCCACCATAGAAGACAAAGTCTTTGAATTATCGAGTCTGGGAAGTGACATTCTACTGCTTCTACAGTATTTTGTCTGCTTGAAGTGAGCCACTAAATCCAGCTCACACATAAGTGGAAGAGAATCAAAGTGCCAAGAGGTTCAGGTCATTAGAAGCTGCTTGTAACTTGAGGTTTGGCATTACTTTCCCTTAGAACTTGGAAGACTTACTACTTTGAAGGCTTAGGGTCACTAGCATGCATTTCTTCCCAACAAAATGACTTACATTATAGGTAACCTATTTTTCTCTAGAAGAGCTTAGTTTGCATTTTATATCTGAAATTCTGAAGTTTCTCTGTGATAGTTCTAATTTTCATAGTTTCTCATTATTCACAATCATTTCTCAATATGCCCTTGACATTTTAAAGGTGCAAATTTTCTTTTATTTTAAAGATGTTTCCTTATTATTCTCCTTATTTTTTTCCTGTGATTGATTTCTGGGAAATCTTAAAATGAAAAAGTATTAAAAGTAATTAAAATAGAGTATATTAAATGTATATTAATTCTAGAGTAATTAAAAGTATTAGAACTTCTGTATTTACCTTCTATATCTTTTTTCTGTTCTTTCATATTTTTCATTTGTCTGCTCATGGAATCACTTTTTTTTGGGGGGGGGGGTAGGTGGCAGTGGTACTGGGGATTGAACTCAGGGGCACTCGACCACTGAGCCACATCCCCAGCCCTATTTTGTATTTTATTTAGAGATAGGGCCTTACTGAATTGCTTAGAACCTCACTGTTGCTGAGGCTGGCTTTGAACTCTTGATCCTCCTGCCTCAGCCTCCTGAGCTGCTGGGATTACAGGCGTGTGCCACTGTGCGAGGCTCATGGAATCATATTTTGAGTAACTATTTCAACTCAGCTTTCTGGTTCATTAATTTGACTCTCAATTAACTGTGCCTATTTTGCTGTTTTGTGCATCTGTTTTATTTTCTTAATTTGAAAATGTTTGAAATAAAAATGCTGTGAACACAGAGACTCACAGGAACCTATTTCTATGATTCTTCTAGAAGCAATGGTTCAGGAATCACTAATTCGGTTTCCGTGGACATTTTATAAAACATAAGCCATAGCAAATAATGAGAAATGACTGTACTCCATGGGGCTTTGTTTTTGAAAGGAGGAAGGAGAAATTGGTTGTGAAGTGACATAAAGGACACCTACCTGCCTTCTGTCCCTGAAGCCTTTCTGGGGATGGTGTCATCAGACATCATGTCCTTAGGGGATTTACAGATTTCCTTTAAGGTAAGGAGGTGAAGGGTATGTTCAGAGATAAGCTTGAGGTTATAGGAGAGTTTATTTTAGATCAGGAGCAGCAGAGGGCACTGTGGAAGAGTTTGAAGGGAGGAGATGGAGATGGTCATTGGATCTGACCTTCAGGGCATGTGGGCTGCCTTGTACTTGAGAGTGGGTGGAAGGCCTGTGATAACTCAGCTTGATAGCTTATCAGAAAAAGGTGGGTTTCAACATTTCCTGCTGAGGTTTATCAACAGGAGCTGAGGTGTTTGTTTTACATGTTGCAGTTTATCTAGTATTATGCCTGGAGTGTTTAGTTTTTTGAAGTTCTCTTTCTTGACAGGGAGGGGTATGAACTTTTTCTCCCCTGTAGTGTTTTCCTATCAGTCTTACCTCATCTTGTTTATAACTTCTTGCAACTCATGTTTTGGTCAGTCTGGTAATGGAATGACTGCACCAGTTTTCCAAAACTAATATTTTTTATTGATTTTATTTTTATACTTACATTCCTTCTTTCTTTGAGTGGTTCTTCGAGAAGAAAAGTGTACTGAGCCTCAGATGAACTTTCAACCATTTTGTAGTCTCCCTTTAATACTATCTTTTAAAAGTTGCAACATCAAGAGAAAAAAATATTGTTAAGGTATTTTAAACATTGGGAGAAGGAAATTGGGGTTTTCTGCCTTTTCTGGTACTTGTGGTATTGATATGGGAACATACCTTTTAAATATTTTTTAAAATTCTTTTTTCATTTAGATGGACACAATCCATTTTATTTATTTATTTTTATGTGGTGATGAGGATCAAACCCAGTGTCTCATACATTCTAGGTGAGTGCTCTACCACTAAGCCACAACCCCAGCCCATACCTTTTAAATATTAACGTCATTATAAAATGGCAATATTTAAGTGTTATCAGATGCTCTTCCTTTGGCAATAGAGATAAAGGGGTATTAGCATCACATTTAATATTTGTTCTGCTGCCTTCTGACCATCAGTTTACTCAGAATGCTCAAAATCATTCCAATCAGTTCTCTCAATAAGGGAAGCTTCTTTAGTAGGCTTACTACAATACTAAGGAGAAACGAAATGCCTACTACTGTCCTTTCATTGAAAGAAAGTTAGTATTTAATCTCAGGGAAGTTCTACCACTCTTCTTTTCTGATTTGAAACTACCTCTTTAAACCTCTCTCTCTCTCTCTCTCTCTGTTTTTTTTTTTTAGCCATCATTTTCCTGTTTTTTAAACAGAACTCTCCCTGTGAGGAGCAGCTGCTGAGGCAAAGTACTTTTAGAGAAAGGTATTTGACTTCCAACAGGGAAGAGGATATGAGGAAGTTATGAAAACCAGAAGTACATATAACAAGCATAAGGCAAATTATTTACACAAAACTGGTTTTCAGGAATCTTCTAGAATAAGTGACAGTTTTTTTCCCCTAAATCATTTTCCCTGATATTTAACACTAGAAAAAAATGTTTGGTGATATTTTAAATCTCAAGTTCAAAATTTGTTTTGTTTTGTTTAGAACAGAAAAATTCAGTATCTATCTATCTGTGAAACTACTTAGATCTGAAAGTACATTTCTGCATTTGCTCTAGTATTATTCTATGCAAAAAGTGAGAGTGTTTTGAGTGTCACCAGAATTCTCATTGTCTTTACTTCCAAAAGTAATCAACATAGGAAAATATAAAGAAGAAGAAAGTCACAATTCTATTCTTCATATTTAGCCAGATTCTGTTTCATGAGAGATCTTGTTTGAATGTTTATGTCCTCCTGCCCTCAAATTCATTCTTTAAATTCCTAAAGGTGATTAAACTACCTAAAGGTGATGTATTAGGAAAATGGCTTTTGGGAGGTGATTCATCAGGAGAGTTGCTCTCTCCTGAATGGGATTAGTATACTTATAAACAAGATACCTGAGAGACCCTGGTCCCTTCCACCATGGGAGGACACAAAGTCCTGGTGCCTTCCATGAGCCAGAAAATGGGTCCTCCCCAGACACAGAATCTGCTCCGCCTTGATCTTAGACCTCCAGCCTCCAGAACTGTGAGAAATAAATTTCTGTTGTTTATGAGCTCTTCACTTTATGATACAGTTTTATATCCTAAAGAGACTGGGACAGATTTATTTATTTTAAATATAGGAAAAGTATCACCAAAACATGTGCATCTACCGTATTGATTTTAGTTTGATTTCTGTTTTCATCATGTATGTGTTTCCTTTTGCATTATTAAATTATTCTTTGAAATTATTCATTTTAAAATTTTCTATGTCAAAACTAAAATCATTTTTTTTCACAGTTCCAAAAGATAGCTACTCAAGTAGAATATGAACTGGGAAGATTGACAGTTTGCATTCTCACCTTGTTTTGATTTTGATAGGGAAATATTCAATTTTTTTACCATTAAATTTCATATTAGCTATGGATTCTTGTAGTTGTCTATTGGTACCCTTGATCAGGATGAAGAAATAGTTTTTCCTTTTTAATTTCTAGATTTCTCTCACTTTATCATGAATGATTCTTTCATTTGACTGTGTCAAATGTTTTTCTGTGTAGTCTACTGGTTCCATTGTTCCTGGGTATGTGATGAGGGAGCATATTATAGCAAAAAGATGTGGTGGAGAAAAGCTGCTCACTTTGAGGGGGACTGAAAAGAAAAGGGTAAAAGAGAAAGAGAACCAGGAACTGGGAACAAAGTATACCCTGTAAGAATATGACTCCAGTCATCCATCTCTTCTAACTAGGTCCCACCTAAAGTTTCTACCATGTTCCAATGACACTACCAGCTGGGACCAAGCCTTCAACATGTGTCTTTGGGTTACATTCTACATTCAAACTATAACACTTATCCAAAATATAGCACATGAAAAAAAGTTCTTTGGGGTCTTAAATGATTTTTTATTATTTATTTATTTATTTATTTATTCATTTTGGTGCTGGGGACTGAACCCAGGGCCTTGTGCTTGAGAGATAAGCACTCTACCAACTGAGCCCCTTAAATTATTTTTTAAAAATGGTTTCTGTCATCATTATAATTCCTTACTGTGTGATTTGATTTTAATTTTCAATTTCCTAGGTTTTCAAGATGGAAGTCTAAGTGTTAACTTAAAATCTTTTTTCAAAAACTTTTCTAATGTATGCATTTAAAATGATGAATTTTCCCCCGCTGCTCCTTTTTCCGGGGCTCCAATTATGCATGTGTTAGATCCTTGAATCTTGCCCCATGTCACTGAGACTGCCATTTATTTTTTTCTCATAGCTTTTTTTGTACATATATTTCAGTTTTCACAGTTCTTTTTGCTCCATTTTCAAATCAGCCTATATTTACTTCACTAGAGCTAATCAGGACTTAATCTATCAGTGAATATTTTATTTAAGATATTCAGACTTTTTTAGTTCTATGATCTCACTATTTATAGTTTTTGCATTGTTCCTCCTGTACATGTTTTTCTTTATATTCTTCTTCATATTCATGATTCTTCTTTGGTGTTTTGTTCTTGTTCTTATCGCTGATTGTTTTGCTAATTTTGTTATCTTGGTTTGGTTTTCTTATTTCTGTTGTGTAGCCTTACCTGGGGTCTATACTTAGTGCCCTGGTGTTTAATGAGGCCTCTCACTTAGGTTGGCCAGAGTTCAACCCTGTGGAAACTCTGATATTTCTTTAATATACAGTTTAATTCTAATTGACTTTCTCTGGTAGTGGTTCTTTGTCAGGCCTTATTTTTGTTACCTTATGTATTCGCTGTTTGTTAGGGTTTTGTTGAAGTCTGGAAGGGGTTTCCTATTTCTGGAGCTGTACTTTTGCATTGTTCTCTTTTCTCTGGTATGTTCCTTTGCAAGTTACAGCCCCCACAGCTCCAACTCTCTCCTCAGTAAGCTCTGTGCTTTTCCATCCCTGATGAGTATCATACAGCTTTTGGGAAAGAAAGGTAAGTTGACTATACAGCTCACCTGTTGCTTACCCTTCTATTAGGGATTGTTTTCGTCAGCTTTTTTTGCTGCTGTGACTAAAGGATCCAACCAGCACTATTATAGAGGAGGAAGAGTTTATTTGAAGGCCCATGGTTTCTTAGTCCATAGAGGGCCGGCTCCATTCCTCAGGGCTCAAGGTGAGGATAAACATCATGGTGGGAGAGCGTGGCAGAGGGAAGTAGCTCACATCACAGTGATTTGGACACAGAGAGAGACATTCCACTCACCAGATACAAATATATACCCAAAGCCACGTCCCAATTCTCACCTCCTCTAGCCACTTCAGTCACCACTCAGTTAATCCCTATCAAGGAATTAAATCATTCATTGGGTTAAGACTCATTTCTCCCCTGAACCTCCTTACATTGTTTCAGACGTCAGTTTTTGGGGGACATCTCACATCCAAACCATAATAGGGATTATAGTCCTATACCAAGTGATGCTCATTGTCTGAGGTACATTTATCAAGTATTTTCCCTGTATTATTGTTTCTAATGGCAAGAAGGCTCGTCTAGTACATATAATGCCATCACAAACTATAGTATAAGGCTTCATTTATTTTTTAAACTAATTTGGTAACAAATATTTGAAGTTAATTTCATGTTTAAAGGATTTTGCTTTTCACATCAATATATTAATGGCAGAACCTCATAATCTTCATTTTTAAGAGTTTTAATTGGTTTTATTAGGGGAAATTAATCAAACGGGTTATAAGAAACAAGTCACATATATTTGAAATTATCTTATTTTTCAATAATATATTTGATTTCTCTGAGCTGTGAGTTTACCCCAGCACTCTACTTACACGTCTTGAGGATAGAACTTATCATGGTCTATTTATGAAGTCTTATTGTGGGTTAGCTTGACTGCTTCTAAACTATTGCCTAGGTTTCATTTTATCCTCTTTTCTGTCATCATGGTAGGACCAGCAGTGACCTGAAATATATTATCACAGTGATGACAGAAGCCCAAGAGAGCACGAGTCAAGCTACACAGATAGTTCTTATGGCATGTACAAGGTCAGAGCAAGATGTATGGCTAAGTCCAAGGAGGCCATATGACCCAACAGGCAGGGAAGTATATTCTGTCTTGATGGGAGAAGCAGCCAACTGACATAGCACAAGGCTGAGGACTCATAAGCTCATAACAGGGTGAGAAGGAGGGCTTGGAAACAATGAGACAGTCGACCACAGTGTCATGCCCTCTGAGCTCATAGAATAATTTTTTAACATTCTTAACACAGAGACTTCAGAGAACACTCATTGTTAGGACAAAAAAAACAAAACAAAACAAAACAAAACAAAAAACTGGGGTGTAAGAATAGTTGAAGAATAGTACCCATGAAAGATCTGTCAATTATGGAGAAAAAAATGGAAAAAGTATAGGAGATCGAATTCACATAAATCCTTTTAATTTTTTTTCTCAGTTGGCTGGATTACATTTTCTAGAAATGTTATAAAGAGTATGTGAATGGTTCCCTTAAGCAGTATGTAGTGNAAAAAAAAAAAAAAAAAAAAAAAGAGTATGTGAAATATTTTCTGACAACATCTTTTTGTTGTCATAATACAGAAAGACAGTTTATTTAGATATACAGAATTTTAAAGCAACTAGTACAAGGAATGATCTGAATCAATCAATTATTCCATCTATCTATATTATTATGAATTTTATTTTATTGTTTGAAACTTATGATGTTTAATGAAATAATGAAAATAGGAGTCTCTTTGAAATACTGATGGTGGCAGATATCAAGAAAGATTTTCTGGTTTATACACTCTCCAGGAAATTCACAGTAGGAGTTTTGTTCAATATTGATCATGAGAAAAATCTAATAAAGTGGAGGAAAGATTATTTAAATTAAAAGAAATAAATGGGATAAACGTGTTTAAATTTCAGGGGTGACACTGAAATGATAATTAGGTAACTTTACAATGTTCCCATTTATACAACTATAAATGAGGAACAGGCCCAGGGTACAGTGAAACTTATTCATCCAGATGGGTCTAACTGACACTGAACTCAGTGGGAATTTTTTTTTTTTTTAGGTCAGTGTTATAATGAGAAAACGCACATACAAAGAAGGATACAGTAATCAGATATGGGTTAATATATATTGTAAATCAGTCTTCTGAAAGAGCTAGGGAATGGTCTGGTATCACAAAGAGACGTGATATCCCAGCACTGCAGTCTGAGCTATTACAGTACTTCTGAACCCGGTGGAACAAAGATGCTATTTTGAACTTGTGGTGGCCCTTCCATTGAGCATCACTGGATATATACATAACCTAGTGATGGAAGGGCCACAATCTTACCCAGCAGTCTTCTAGTTATCTGCTGTATTATTAGAGTTCACATCCACTTCAGTTGATTCAAGTGCCTACTTTCAAAATCATCCTTAAATATTTGACCCTATGTTCTACACACAGGTGTGGAATGGGTTGTTAATATAGGAAATTAGGTGTAATAATTTCTTGAGCTCTTCAGACATGTGCCATCTCCAAATAACATGATCATCTTGTTTAAGTAAATTTCAAGCATGTGCATTTGTACTCTCATTCCTCATCCACCTCTGGAGTATGGTTCTAAGTATGAAATCCAAGCACTAGAAAATGACAGAGCTCAATTCCCAGGTTGGAGTGCCTTTTTTCACTTGGGTTGGATTACTAGACATTTAGATAGAGACCCAGATCACTCTGTCAATCATTATCCAAGAGAGTTGAGAATACAAAACGTAATGGAACCAGGAGAAGTGAGTGTCTACAAGAATAATCTTTTTCTTTCTTCCTCTTTAAATTTTGTTTTTCTTTTCTGGTAAAACAAATCAGCAGGAAAATAATGTGTGGGAGTTAAAGAGATGACGGATTTTTCTGTCAACATCCTTTGTATTTAGATGATATATGTTGCTATTTTTTCTGGTCTGTGTCTATTCACAAATCTGATTGGAGATGAAGTTTCCTAGTCTCAAATACTAACTCCTCCTGGGAAATATTTCTAAGATCATTGTAACAAGGTTGCTTTCCAGGGCTAGAAATTAGAGAGTGGGAGTCAAAAATTCAGGAATATAAGTTACTGAAAAAGCTATAGCTTTAATTGTTTTTTGTTAATATTTCCTCTGAGAGATAAATTGCAACCGACAGAAAAATTTCAGAGCAGAAAAAACACTAGCGCTCATTTAAAATAAAGATTTCTCCCCAAACTACCAGTCTGGGATAGAAATGAAATGGGCATCATAATTTCTTCAACAGAAACATCTGTTAAGTATTTACTTGACTGTGGGAGAACAGAGAAAATGATCATATTTTATGTTTAATGCAAACTGGAGAAAGTAAATACTGTAGATCTGTTGCTGGGGAATCTATTGGCGAGATTAACAAGATGGCAAATTATGTTTTCTCCATTTGCACAGAACTTAAATTGAGAAGTTATAAATAACGTTCTAGTAGCTACATAAATCCTTAACTGTTTACTTGGGAGTGTAATGGCCCCGTGTGCAGAAGCCTGCCTCTATACACTCTCCCATAGCCAGCAGCAACATCAATCTGCCGTATTGGCAGTCAGGTTGAGTAGCATGGGATCGATTTTTATCATTTAGATCATAAAGTGACTTTAATGTTTAGGTGAAATAGTCAGATATTTAGCTTTGGGATCCAGTTGAGAGACAGCACCACCCAAAGTGATGAATTTCCGAGATGGCTCTTCATTCTTACCAAGGACAAGAAAATCATTGCAGAGGAAATAAGACTCAACATTTGCCAGATGTTCAAATCAATATTTTTTCTCTCACGCTCAATGTACTTCCTCTCCAGTACCAGGAAAAAAGAGAACCAACATCCCACAAATGTGGAAAAGTTATAAACAATACTTGACACACAAATTGTAATATTGCTGTAGAATTCAACTGCTGGGGTAACATTGGTGAGTGTCTTACCTTTTAGATTTGTTTTTTTCAACAGCCTAATATTCCTATAGTGAAAAGTCATGGAATTTTCCAAAGTATTTTCTTTATATCTTTTTATTTGTCTTATAAAATGCTCATTCAAATCTTACATGTGGTTATTTTTGCTAGCTAGTCTCCACTGGATCTGATGTCACAAATTCAGAAGTGAGCAAGATTTTGCTTCAATTTACATGATTGTGTCATCAGCAGGAAATCTCAGGCCAGTGTGTTCCCCACAATGACTTAAGGAGTTTATTTTGTGGTACTGGGGATTTAGCCCAGGGCACTGTACCATTCAGCGACATCTCCAGCCCTTTGTATTTTTTGTTTTGAGACAGAATATTGCTAAGTTGCTTAGGACTTCAATAAGTTGCTAAGACTGGCCTCAAACCTGTGATCCACCTGCATCAGCCTCCTGAGTTGCTGGGATTATAGACATGTGCCACCACACCTAGCAACTCAAGGAGTTTTAACACCAGCACTGCCTTCTGCACATATTAAGCCCGATTTGCACTGTGCAAAGTATCACCTAATCCTTATGATTTAATTCCCTGGGTCTGAGATCATGGGTTTTGTAATCAAGAAATGCAAGGTTCAGAGAATTGCTCATGTCTTGCCCACTGTAGTGACTTGGAGGTACATATGTGTAGGGATGGATCTGAAATTAGATTTAGGCAGTCAAGTCCAAGTGCTTGCCCTTAGCATTTTCTTCTGTTGCATTAACTGAGCCCATATTCCCTGTCTGTATCTCACAATATTGCCATAGGGAGTGAGGCATGTAGGGGCTGTTATGATCCTTTTGTTGATGTTTCCTACTGTTTCATCCAGTGATATACTTCCATTTTAATATAAATACTTGGAGTGATTCTGGCTACATCTTTTCTCCTCTCCTCTGTTCTCTCTCTCAAACCTATGCATGTGCTTACATCTTTCTGGTCCTGAAAGATGTGATGTGACCCTCTTTGGCTGCACCAATTCTAGTTCCCAGGACCCTCTGCCCTTTCTTCCCCACCACGGTTCTCATAAGACAAGTCCCCCATGCTCCTTACTTCCATGATCGATTCTTTCCTTTTATGGGAAACACTGTGCAGAGCGTGACTAATGATCAGATTTAATGGTCTCTTCTCAGTCCTTATTCTTTTTGACCTTTCTACTGCATAATTTAAATCCCTTCATTCTTTTGGAAATTCTTTTTTTTTTAAACATTCTATTATTGTGGTTTCTGCCTTCTAAAGCAGGGGTTGGGAAACTGACCTATAGGCTGAATTCATCCCTTTGTCTCTTGCTGTATGTAAACTTTTTGTGGAACATAGCCACATTTATGGAACATCTAAGGTGCTTTCACACCACAACAGCAGACAGTAGTTGTGAGAGAATGGCTGTAGTATAGCAAAGCCAAAAATATTTACCTTCTGGCCATTTACAGAATAAGGTTGCCAACCACTGCTCATGATTATTTGAGATTTTTTTTTTCTCTACACATTTCCTGATTCCTAAATGCGCACAGACCTGGAAAGACCATTTCTGGATCTTTTCTTTTTCTGAACCATGACCAGCAGAAATCTGTTTTCCTAATTCCACCCTCTATCTCCCTGCAGTCAACATCCTAATCTTTTTCTAGTCCCAGGGGCTCCAGACCTGTGTCACATTTTCATCTACCTGAAGGATATCACCTGGTGGTGTTCTCCTAACACCTGACACTGAACATACATTACCCTCTCCATGAAGAAGAAAGAAACCCTCTTGATTTCTTAAATCCACTAGTGCCTGTTAATGATGCTATTGGCCATGCATTTGTATCACACATAATAGTTTACAAAGCACATTCACATCTGGTATCTTTTTCCACACCGTTATTTAGTCTTCTACTCTCTGCTCTTGCATTTTCCCTAGATTCTCACATTCCTTATATTGCTAAGTTGGGTGAATTTGATATTGCATTATTCTTATGCACCCTTGCTTCTTTTGAGTTCCACTCTTTGAGGTCAAACCTTTCAAAGTCTCATCTGCAATGGCAGCCTTTGTCTCTCCACAGGGTTTCACTCAGCACCTCGGGACTAATCTTTTCAGGAAGGGCAGTCAGAATCAGATCTCTCCCCAGGTCAGCAAGCTTCAGTTTCTATCTTATCAAATTGAATGCCACACTGGTCAGCCCGCTGTCCATCTGAACTCACCTGACCCTACCAGCCTAATCTCTATTTCTCTGGATGGACTTTGTCTTCCTGCCCAACTGGACTATCTGATTTTCCCCAGACACACCCGATGTGTACCAGTTCTGCAACTCTGACCACCCAGTTCTCTCTGTCTGGAATGGCACTCCCTGACCTGTTCAGATCCAATTCACTTAAAGCAGTTCTGAATATAAGCTACTCCATGAACCTTTTACTGACCTCCTCAAACAAATGAGATCTTTTCCTGGTTTGAATCCCAACAGCCCTGGGATTACTATTCCATAGACCACTGCATTTTTTTTTCTTTTAAGTATTTGTGTATTTATTTCTCCTATTAGGCTCAAGGACCTACAGTTGAGGATCCGATTTCACTTATCAAGAAGCTCCATTTTAACTTAGAAAGATAACATGGATAATTCCAAAGAAAGCGACCTTAGATATTTTTGGAACAATGTTCAAAAATAGAAATGAATAAAATATAGATCCAAATACATTTTCAGAAAAAAAGTTCTTTTTACAAAAACCTATACTGAACAATGCCAGTCATCTCAAAGGTAACTTTCAAATTTTATTCACTGTTGTGTGAATACAATCTCTAAGGCTACAGAATAAAACCATGCTCTTTCAGAATGATCTCATGTATTTAGTGATGTTTAGGCAGCACTGATCTGCCAGAATTGTAGTCAAATGTCTAGAGCTTGAGATGCATAAGTCCCAGAGGTGGACTTGAGGAAGGGATATCCCATCCACAAACACCCTAGGTCCCCTCTGTCTGCATGCTGTCAGTCTCAGTGCTCTCAAACTTAGGTTTTTATCCTGCTTTCAGTTTACTCCTACCTGTACATTTATCTGTGCTTTTGAAAGCTGAAAATAGAAATATTACTTTAAAAATGATTTTTCCAGGATGATATGCTTCACTTAATTGGATAAACATAAATCACATGCCTTTATACTTCCAATTAATTATGATAACCTTCACTTACTCATTTTTTTTAAAGGGATATTTATTTAAAATGAAGACAGGGGTAAGAAGTAATGGCAGGAGGGATAGGTCCCTGCAAAAGAGAGGCCAGGACCTGTTTACCCCTGGTCATAGGTGGTATATTCATCACACGGTTATGTCAAATCTTGTCTTTCTAGTCACACCTTGTCCTTTACCCAGCTGTGCTCTCAGGAGGAGAGTTTATCACCTTTTGGCCTGAAGCTCAAATACCAGTCAATTTCCTTTCCCTCTTTTTCAAAAATTATTTTTTCAATTTAATTTTATTTCTAATTGAGAAGTGATAATCATTTATAACAACAGGGCACAACAATGTGATGTTTTAATGCCTGGATACATTGTGCAATAATCAAATCTGGACCTACCATATGAAGAATCTGGAACAGTACCTGGAACTTTGGAAATCTTGTTTGTTGACTCATTCACACATCTACCACCTCATGTATGTATCATTTCTCTCATCAGTTTTGAAGTATGTTAGGTACTATTATCAACTCACGTCACTGTGTGTGCAGTGGAACACCAGAATCTACTCCTCCTGTCTAAATTAATCTTTGTACCCTTTGGCCAACACTTTCCTCGTCCACCCACACCCCCACCTCAGCCTTGGGTAACCACTATTCTACTCTCTACTCACTTCCAAGAGTCTGGAATTTTTAGACTCTACTTATAAGTGAACTCAGACAGCATTTGTTTTTCTGTACCCATCTTATTTCACTTAGCACAAAAATCCTCATCCATGTTTTTACAAATGATAGAATTTCCTTCTTTTTGCAGGGCTGAGTAGAATTCCATCATGTATATACCAACGGTAACATATCCATTTGTTCATTGACAGGGCCTTTTGGTTGTCTCCATATCTTGGCTGCTGTTACTACGGCCACAATGAAGAGTTCACATACTCTTGGTGGATGGAAGGAAGTTACTCTGGAGGATTGAGTTGGCAAAAATAATTAGGATGGAAGTAGAATAAGTAGAGACATCTTCTCCACTTCTGCATATTACTGAAGAAACCTGATCTTGCCCAGCAGTCTCTGCATCCACACCCTGTAGATTTCCTGCATATGCCACTATTGCACTACAGGGTTACAGCTGCCTCAGTGACACTCATATGTTGATATGCCTTTGGATTGCTCCTCCCTAGTGCAATTCAGGTCACACACCTGACACTCAGAGTGTCTGGAACCTACATCTGGAGAAAGAAAGAGAAGCTGGGTGGAAATTAGGGTAGACACCAGCTGTGAGGGCTCTGTGACAGAGTTTTCTTTTGAAAGTTGTGCTAAACTGTAGCCACACGGATCTATGGGAACCCACCTCCACTTGGGAAAGCCACCTTAGGCAGCTGCCTCTCTCATTAGTCCTTTCTCACTAATCTCACTCTCAGTGCTCTCATCTCACATTTAGGCGTGAAAGATGGAATTGTGACTTTAAAAAGAAAACAAATGGCTGGGGTTGTGGCTCAGAGGTAGAGTGCTCGCTCGCCTAGTGTGTGTGAGGCATCCTCAGCACCACATACATATAAAATAAAGATATCGTGTCCACCTATAACTAAAAAATGAATATTAAAACAAAACAAAACTGGCACTACTGAAGAGAGTCCACAAACAAGATTTCCAAAGTTCCAGGTACTGTTCCAGATTCTTTATACATGTAATCTAATGAATTAGCCCTAAGTTTCCATTTTATAGATGAATACATGGAGACGGAAATATGGTAAAGATTTGTTTTAAACTTCAACTTATTCTAGTATTTTGGAGAGAGAACTTAACATTTGGAAATGAGAAAGTCTTGCAACTGCTCTCTGGTCTTCATGCTGGGATGGTACCTTCATCGATACAGACATTCAGAGCCAGCCTTTAAGCAGGTCTCATTAGCGACCTAATTAAGCATTTGAGCATCCCCTGAGCTTGATGGTTCCTATCCCTTGTTCAATAGTCTAATTGGTAATAGCTGAACTTGGCTGAGTCAGCCGTCCTATTTCTCCTGCAGAATTACTCCAAAATGTTTAGTTTTAAGTTCAATGTGGGCAAAACAATGTTTCCTTCTCCACAATGGTGCCACACACAGGATGTGAACAGCATGGAAGGGTGCCCTTTCAGAAGGGCTTTATAGGTCAGGTCTACACTCATGACATGGTGGAGGAGCATAGTCTATAGTGGCTGCAGGGACATCAAATCAGTGTTTGGATGTGATAAAAAGAATGGCTTTCAAATCCAAGGACACAATAAATTTTGTAATGACTGTGTAGGATGGTAATGAAAGGAGATGGTACTGCTATGGTCATCAAGCTAGGAAGTACAGAGATAATAAGTGTATAAAGGCAAAACAAAACAAAATAAAACAAAAACCCCAAACCCAATCAATAAATGGGAAAAGGAACTGGACATTTCTCAACTTATCAAAAGAAGAAATACAAATGGTCAATATATATGAAGACACGTGCAACATCTCTAGCAATTAGAGAAATGCAAATCAAAACTATACTAAGATTTCATCTCACTCCAATCAGAATGGCAATTATCAAGAATACAAGCAACAATAAATGTTGGTGAGGATGTGGGGACAACAGTACAAACATATATTGCTGGTGGGACTGCAAATTGATACAAGCACTCTGAAACACATTATGGAGAGTCTTCAAAAAAAAATAGGAATGGAACCACCATTTGACCCAGTTATCCTACTCCTCAGTATATTTCCAAAGGATTTAAAATCAGCATACTACAGTGATATAGTGACATTAATGTTTATAGCAGAAACATTCTCAATAACTAAGCTATGGAGCCAAACTAGGTGCCCTTCAACAGAGTAATGGATAAAGAAAATTTGGTACATATACACAATGGAGTATTAAAAGGAATGACTCTATGACATTTGATAGTGAATGGATGGATCTGGAGACTATCATGCTAAGTGAAATAAGCCAATTCCAAAAAACCAAAGGCCGAATGTTTTCACTGATATGTGGAAGCTAACCCACAGTAGGGCAACTGGGGGTGGAGAAGAACAGAAGTTCAGTGGATTAGACAAAGGGGAATGAAGGGAAGAGAGGTGGGATAGGAAAAGGAGAGACAGTGAAGTGAACTTAACCTAATTTTCTTTGGTACATATATGATTATACCACAGTGAATCTCAACATCATGTATATCCACAAGACTGGGGTCCTAATTTGAATAAGATATAGTCCCTGCTTGTATAATATCAAAATGGATTCTACTATCATGTATAATTGAAAGAACTAATAAAAAATAAAGTCACCATGAAAAGGAAAAAATAAAATAAATAATTTAAAAAGTTTTTTTTTAAAGGGCATAAAGGTAGAAAAGAAAATATCAAAAGAAGTAAAGGGTGTCTCAGGGTTTAGCATTTTTTCAAATGCAAAGAGCAGGCTTATTTTGGAATATTTTTAACTACTGAAAGGGGTGGCAAAAATATAAGTAGAGTAAGATAATTAGTACAAAGGTTGAGAAGAAAGAATTTAAAGTCTAACTCTATAAGAAGTGGATGTATTTTATAAATAACCTTGGATCTCTGTGTTGGGGCTGTTTCCAGTGTGCAAGGTTCCTTCACACACTTGACTATTTGATTTTCTCAGCTAATTTGTCAGATATGAATAGAGGAAAATCTTAGTTCCATTTCAAATGTAAAATGTAAATGTGAAATGGAAACATTGGGGCTGAGGGAGGGTGGAATGATTTGCTCTAAGTCATACAGCTATTTTTACAATACTTGAGGCACTGTGGTTCACTAGCTAATTTTTTTTCAAAAAATTGAGGAATCCTATTTTCTATTTCTATTAATGAAGCCAATTTCCCTCCCCCAATGGAAATTCATACTGATGTTTGAGAGACTAAATAGAATTAGGACAAATTGTAAAGTGTATGATCAAATGTAAAAATAAAGATTAGCTGGACTAAGTTTAAAGTATTCGAAACCCCATAACCCAAAATAACACTGTATGTTTGTTCACTGTATTTTCTTTCATGGTACAGGAAAATAATGTATGGAAGTGTCAGCTTAGTTACATTTATTTTGTTTCCAAATGGTGTCTTTTAGCCTTGTAAAAGTCTTATAGTAAGTAGATTGTAATGACATTACAATTGTTTGGAGGGTTTGTTTTTTTGTTTTTGTTTTTGTTTGTTTGTTTGTTTGTTTTGTGTGTAAGTACAGTACAGTCTAAAGCTTATTAAATAGGTTTGTTTTTTTTTTCCTGACCTGGACATTTTCTTCATTTTATTGTCTTATGTTTCTGTAGGCATATCTACCAAAGGGGAGTAGCAGCTTCATTTCAAAACTGGCTAGAGATTGAGACAGTTAGTAGAATTGGGATAAGTCAAGATTGAGCAGGGATTTCAGGACTCCATGTAGGGAATTCAGGAGTATGGGGAGCTGTGGAGATTCAGATGCTCACAGTCACAACTGCATGCTCTGCCCCTTCCCAACCTTTGGCCAAAGCATATTCTATAGGCTCCTATAGGGAACAATTCCCAGATGACATTAATTATCGTGTTATATGTGAGACAATGCAAGAAGGTTCAGAGGAGAAATGGTTGGGTTGAGAGTGTCTTAACCCAATCAGTGAATTAATCCCCTGGTGGGGATTAAGGGAGTGGTAACTGACTGGTAGGGTGTGGCTAGAGGAGGTGGGAATTGGGGGCGTAACTTTAGGGTATATATTTGTATCTGGCAAGTGGAGTCTCTCTGCTGCCTAATTATCATGTGAGCTTTTTCCATTTGCCACACTCTTCTGCCATGATGTTCTGCCTCACCTTGAGCCCTGAGGAATGGAGCCAGCCACTTATGGACTGAGACCTCTGAAACCTTGAGCCCCTAAATAAACCTTTCCTCCTCTATAATTGTTCTGGTTGTGTCTTTCAGTCACAGCAGCGAAAAAGCTGAGTAAAACATACCTTAAAATAAAGTGCTAGAATGTGACAGATCTCCTGCTGTCACAATTATCCCCAAATTTCCAAAAGTGAGGGGAATTGAGTGCTGAAATGTAACACAGCAGGAACAAGAGTCAAGGATTCAGCGGCATGATTTAGAGTGAGGACTGAGCCATGTTATTGGGCTGCAATCTACATAAGAAACTCTTAGCGCATCTGCCATGCCTTTTGGTAAGTGACATCTTTTGCTCCCTTGTTATTGTTGAACTCAAGGCAAGTAAAATAGATAACAGAATGGTGTTACATTTTTGGTAGTACTGATAAGCTTCACCCTATCTGCACATATTTAAAAGGAACTCATGCAAACTTTTTCCAATGTAGAAGTGACTCTCAATTTGACACAACCTCCAGAAACCTCTGTTCCACCAAGGAACATTTCCTTTTCCCCTGCAGAGAGCATTCTCATTTTGGCCTCATATTTCTGTCTTCACGTTTAATTCTGATGCTGATTCCACTGGGCGGATTCTGAGTCCAATTCTATGTTCTATTTTGTAGCCCGAATATGTTTGGCACTCACTGGTGTTGTTATTGCTAATGATAAGCATGATGGGGATCTGTTTGGACAGGGATTCTCAGCTGTTGTCTTCTCAGAAATATCCAATTAATGAGCTAAGGAACGATAGTGCAAGAGATGTGGGTCTGACACAGTCACCACTTGCAGAGAGGAATATGTGAGTATGACTGAAAACTGAAGAAGCCTACTGGAGGTGGCTTTTCTGGAGGTTGGCAGCTAGTGCAGCTTGGGACTTTGCCAAGTTAGGGTCAGAAATTGGAAAATTTCCCATCTGCATCTTCAAAGGTGGCCTATCTTATTCAGTTCTTCTTCCTATTCATATAGATGACAATATTTTCAAACAATAAATGTGGGATAGGAGTTTCATCATGATAGCAAGCTTTCAGTCATCTTCAGGTTGGTGTCTGTGGCAATAGTACATGATTTTTGTCAGACTGGCACAAAACATCTCTATTCCTAGGAGAGACGAATTAAAATAATGGGATGTCATGAAATCAGAAAACCTGTGGTTGGGCTTCTCCTGTCCCGGTTGGAAGTCTCATGGCAATCTTCAAACAAATCATTACAAAGGCCCCCCTTAGAGCTGTCCATGGTCCTAAGCTGAGAATTACTTACGCAGAAGTGCATAAATAAACCAATATGCACCTGGACGCACAATGATAGGATCTATTAAAGGAAAACATAGATCCACTGCAAGAACTCTCTGGGGTCAAAGTAAGTGAAATACCACTGGATTGTAATTCAAAGTATAAAATATCCATGAATCTGTACTGATATTAACAAATGATTTAAAAATATATATAAATGAAAGAAAAACAGGCAAAACACCCCTACAGAAAAGATTACAAATAATTACACATATATTCTGCCCACAGGTGGTAGAGTGTAACTCCACATTTGTTAAGTACAGACTGTACATAGTAAATTCCTTCCCAAGATTATAGAATGGGAATGGAAAAAAGGATACTTTTATAGTAGAGAAGCTTGATAAATACTATCTTTACCATATAATCAAGGCTAACATCAACACCGATTTGTCTTTCTGGTATTACATGTCCTTGATTTTATATAATGACAATGGTAGTATCTCACTACAGTCTTCCGAGAACCTACAAAACCAGTCTAATCATGAGAAAATATCAGATAAATCTGAAATGTGGGAAATTCTCCAAACTACTGAATAGTATGTTCAATATGTGTATGAGAAACTGTCACAGCCAAGAGAGACCTAAGGAGATATGACAATGTAATGTGGTGTTCTGGATGGGGTCTTGGGATAGAAAAAAAGAAATTAAGCATGTCTGAATTAGGTATGAGCTAACTAGGAACATATCCATATTGTGTCACTGATTTGATGAATGTACTATACTTATGTTAGATGTTAATAATGGGAAATTGGATTAGAGTATTGGGAACCCTTCTTATTATGTTAAGTTTTTTAATTCTAAAGCTATTCTAAAGTGAAAAGTTTATTTAAAAAAATCAAAACTGAGAAAGTCAAAATGGGGTGATATCCTTTGTAAAATGTCCTATTGTAGAAAGAATACTTAATATTACATTTACTCTTTTTTAAGTGTACAATGGATTATTGCTGACTATAGGTGCAATGTTTCTATATCCTTCACCTTGCTTGACTGGAATTTTATGCCTGTTTATTAATACCCCCTCATTCTGCACCCCCACAGCATTTGGTGATCAACATTCCACAATTTGGCCTTTTTAGATACCTCACATAAATGGAATCATGCAATATTTGTTTTCCTGTGACTGGCTTATTTCATTCAACATAATTTCCTTGAGATTCATCAATGTTGTCACATATTGCAGGATTTTCTTTTTAAAGGCGGAGTAGTATTCCATATTATATTAACTACAGTCTTCATTCATTTATTATCAATGGCATTGAAATGAACATAGGAGTATTAATATTATTTGAGATATTTACTTCTATTATTTTGCATAAACCAGGATGGGGATTACTAAATCATATGATAGTTCTATTTTTAATTTTTTGAGAACCTGCCATACTGTTTCCCACAGTGGTTCACTATTAAGCATTCCCAGCCACAGTGCACAAGGGTTTTCTGTTCTCTATGTCCTCACCAACAGTGTGTGTGTGTGTGTGTGTGTGTGTGTGTGTGTGTATTTCTATTATAATACTCAGCCTAACAGATTTGGGGCAAGGCATCCTGGAAGAAAAGTAGTATCTAATAGTACTACTATTATGGAGTACCAGAGCAATAACTAGTTGTTCATGATATAAGATCAGTACTGGGGCTTTACATTAGCTGTGTTATATTTTGGAATCTTTATTAGTCTCTTTTTGGTGGCAAGTAGTTGGCTCATTGCCCTATGAAGGCTGTTGAATTCAATTATAGTTACCTCTGTTAGAATCAACAGATTGTCATAGTTGACTTTTTTCCTGAGAGAAAGGGACACTAGCAAAGTCCCAGGGTTTTTGTTTTATTTTGTTTTGGAAACTTGTCCATATAAGTGCAAGGGGGTTATTCTATTTGTTATAATTATATAATAATAGCTTTATCTGGCTATAATTCCCTATGGTTTCTTTTGATACAACTAGAATTACTCAGACACCTTTTTAATTTGGGTCTGGTGACGAAAGAGATACCCAACAGTTGATAAGTTGGTAGTGATTAATATATGGAAAATTTGAGAAAAGTATTAGGATGAGTATATTCTGACCTACCCTTTATAATAAGTAGGAAAGAGGAAAAGGGTCACACGGTGTGTAACAACCAGAGATCTATAAAATTAGAAGAACTTTTATTAGCAAGCAGATGAAAAAGGAAGAATTATCAGGAGTCTTATTCTGATACCTTGGGCAGAAGCTGTTCACTAACTGAGGCCATCTTGTTGCAAAGTCTTCTGTTTACTTCCAAAGATCAGGTGCTTCTAGAGGATCTCTGAGTATCCTGAATTCAAGGTCTTCTGTTGGAGTAGGAGGCCAGTTGTGTGGAATTCCGAGTTGTTATTTAATTGTGAAACATGAATGTAAAAAATGCCTCTCTGGAGCTTCACTATTGCATTGTTGTTAAAGGTGCCAACAGTATTTCTAACAAGTTTTGTTATGCTCGAGTTTGGGACCTCCAAAAGACCACCAGAGACCAAGATAGATGTAAGCAGCAAAGAGGCATTTATTGCAAACTATCTCTGTCTTCTGAACACACAGCAACTGGTGATGCTGAGAGGCCCTGAGCCCAGGGTTTGCAGCAGTTTTATACACTCTTTGGGGAAGGCATGAACTTCACATACATCATAGCATCTCTTAGGAAATCATCACACACCGCAGAAAAATCATAAAACAACTCTAAAACATGATTAGCACATTCACTGGTGGGAACAAGTTGGGTAAGGGTGACTGGTTAGTACAAGAGAGGGATTCCTTTGAACTGATTGGTTTAAGCCATGAGGGTTGTACATGCTGAACTACAAGGTTTCCCAATATGTTATCAACCACCATAAACTATTGGGAGGGTCATCTAGCATCCCAGGTATTTTCCCTGTCTCATGCTGATTGGTGGTTGCTAGGGGGTTGCTATGGTCCTCACCTAGCCTGACTGAGTCAGGGACATCTGGTGCCACAGATCTCTTCTGTTATTTGCAGACAAACAACTCAGCAGGGTGGGTATGTGCTTAGGAGTGCTCTGTGGGTTTTTCCAAGGACGAGGGCCACGCCCCCTTTCTTGGACAGACTTTGCTCTGAGGTAGAGGCTGATTTCTCAAAAATGGAGTCACATCAGTCTCTCAGTTTTCAGAGCAGTTTTTCTCTAAAGTCTCTTCAAATAGATGTAATCACCTCTTTGAAGATCATTTAGAGGCTGTTCAGGAAGATGTGGAATGATCATCCATTGGCAATAGGTTTAGTGCATGTGTTTGTTCCTTGTAACTTTTTGCCATGTCTGTGTGAAGAAGAGGAGTCCAGTAACAGGCAAATTCTTAAATGTTTGATGTATTCTGTGACATCAAATTTCAAGTACTGTTTTGATATCTTTGAGCCCCACAGAGCACAACAGCCTATGCTGGGTTCACCAGCTCTTGCCAGATATGCCTTTCATGTGGTGGAAAAGGCTCCCCACTCTGTAGACACCCTATCAGCTGGACAGACTACAGTCCACCCAGTCCTCAACCAAATGAATTTTACTCCCTTGCCAGCCTGTGAGGTTATTCACATGAGCCTGTGGAAGCAAAAGACAGTCAGTGTAGATAGGTAATTGGGTGAGATTTTGAAGATGGAAGCAGGAGAGCCGCCCCCTCCCCCCGCGCCTGCAAGGTAGACGGAACTGTGACCACCCACAGAACAGGCCCAGTGGCCTGCTGAGGGGCAGAGCTGCCCCCCAGCCCCCCGCGCCCGCAAGGTAGGCGGAACTCGGAACTGTGACCACCGACGGAAAAGGCCCAGTGGCCCGCGGAGGGGCAGAGCTGCCAACCACGCCTGCAAGGTAGGCGGGCCTGCAACCCACCGGCAGAACAGGCCCAGCGGCCTGCAGAGGGGCAGTGCCGCTGCCCGCGCCTGCAAAGTAGGCAGAACTGCGACCACCGACAGAACAAGCCTAGCGGCCCGCAGAGG